>NW_015386534.1:1450945-1480734 GCF_001527695.2 Protobothrops mucrosquamatus
AAATTGATTACTGTAGAGAAGGGGCTCCTTCTTCCTTTTCCCCTCCCAGGATTGACAGGGTAGAAGGGGATCCTTCTTATCCCTCTCTCCTCACAGCACCTATTGGATCCGTTCTTACTGGAGCCCGCGGCTGCGGCCCAGTGACGAACGGAGAGTAAGGGATTTACCTTGCAGGCCCGTTTGCTGCGATTTCACGCTCTGGGCCTCCCCGATCGGCTTCCCTGCTGAGGAGACGCGCGCGCGCGCGCCTCACGCCGCTCGGGCCGTTTGGCCTTCAAACTGCTGATCGGGCAGTTTGGCCTTTAAGCTACTGTTTCCCAATCGCCGGCAGACGGCCGAGGAACGAGCAGACGAACGGCCGTTCGTCCCTCATTTACATTTTAGGCGCGCCAGCGGGGGTTCCCTCGATCGTCGGAGCTGTTTCCCTCAGGTCTTGCAGCTCTCCTGGAGCTGACTGCTGGCGCGAGCTGTCGCCATTTGAATCGCGCTACGAGGGAAATAGCTGGGAAAGCCTTCAAGGGGCTCGGGGCTTATTGCCATCGCGCGCGGCCGCCATTTTGAGCCGCGCGTCGTTAAATTAGCGAGGGAACTTTCTTTTCCTCATCTGTAGCTGAATTCGGGCTTAAGAAATAGGCAGGGGGGTTTTTTGGCATTGTGCAAACCGCCCAGTATTCAACGGGCCGCCATTTTGAGCATTGGCCGCCATTTTGGGAACCGCATCTGACTTGAAATTCCCCCCCATTATCAACGGTTGGGCCTAGCTTGGGCTAGGGGTCCAGAACAGCCCTACAAAATTCCTCCTCAGGCCCTCGTGTCTCCTTGCAGGTTTACTTGCAATTTAAGAGCAAATGTCACTCCTTCGTTAGTGCCAATTTGGCCACGAGGATTCCAGGTGTTCCATCAGAGCATCTGTCCTTTTCCTCCTCAAATTAGGCCGGATTCCAGACATACTCGAAGTGTGCCTGTCCTTTTCCGACCAATAAGATTAGTTAGTGGGTAGAAAGTACCTGGGTTCCATACGTACCCACAGTGCGTGTGTCCTCACCCAGAGGTGTACTCTNTAGTTTAGTTTTCTGAGCCAGTACGTCCTATGTCAGTCAATGGCTTCGCTCGCGTCAAGACTGGAATCTGGGTCCAGGACGGGCGTGGCAACTTTGGCTGACTTAATCTGATTGGGCAGGAATACAGTCTACTACCCATGGGTGGATCCTCCATCTCCGTGCTGAGAAAAGGCGTTCAGGTAAGACAACGCCCCTTCTCTTCTATTGGAAGAATGTTTATACAAAAAAAGTCTTGCACACCAGATTCTGTATAAAGTAATTTAAAATGACCCAGATTTGGACTTGGGAACACCAGGATTTAGCCAGACTTGCCATGAGCTGACTTCAGACTGCAGATGGTAACTAATAAAGATGCACTGCACTCCAGAATTCCCCAGCTGCTTGGCTCCTTATTTAGACACGGTTTGGAGTAAAATCCAGACCCAGAGAGAATGGTCACCGAATGTGCTCAACTCAGGATTTTGAAAAGTTGGCAACTCCATTTCAGAGTCCCAAAGGTTTTTTTCCCCAACATAATGCAATGTTAATGCAGTCACATTATAAACAAGCGTCCTCCTTCTCCCCCAATGCTGGAAAATATTACCTGCTTCAAGTTTTGCTTTGATTTCATATTTTCCTTCCTGTTGTCATAGAACAGAATTATATTTTATTGAACAGGACACAGTAACATCAGAATGTAGGGTTTTTGTTTGTTTTGTTTTTTAACCTATATGATTTCAATCGATTTAGCAGCTTGGAACTATTCAGCCAGATGTAATTGAATCGAGCTGAAGCAGCTATAGTTGACATGGGGTTTCTCGAATTGCTAGCACCAACTTTGTTTAAACGCAACCGTTAACAATGGTTGTGACAAATATAGCATTAGGCATCTTATCTCCCATTTCTTCTTAAATCCAGCTGCGCAATTAATACCTGCAGGAATTATTTGGAAGTCTGTGTGGATTGGCTTGTGCTGTTCCCTGTCTTCTTATCCAAGAATCATTTAACAAATGTTTTGCCAGTACATGTTCTCTTCTCTATAAGCACTGACAGTTTTATGAAAAAGTGCTCTGGATTTCATTGCCCTGTTTAGAAAATTGTGCAATCCATTTTTTCTATTTCTAATTCAAATTCAAGGCATATATTTTATTTGCTACTTGAGCAGTCTTATTGGCACCGTTAGGGTTCTTAATCTCCAGCAAATAAATGCTTACACTTGTCCTGACCTAAGCAATGCAACATCCCAGATTTTTGTAAAGAAGATAATAACTTTGATTCTGATATTTTTTTTCCCAACAAAGCTTATGCTTGTATCAAGGATAGGCTTTTTGGTACCTGCTTGATTGCTTACTATAGATCACGCTACTTTTTGATTGAGTTATATTATTTGGATTTTCCAAAAATCCAAGTGGTTCTTGTTTCTTGTGCTGGCTAGCAACAGGGGGCTTGATGTTAACTTGAAAGACTTGATGCTAACCTTGAAAGTCTACCAAAATAATTCTCTGCCTGTTTAAGCATAACTTAGATGGAGTTCTTCTAAGACTTTTTCTTAAACTACTTTACTTCCTTAACTAAGATATCTCTTATTCTTCCTCCAGTTTCCCAAAGTCTGTTAGATATTTTATCAGAGTACTCTTTCCAACAGCAGACAGTACAAACTCATTCTACCAGTTTCTATGCTTAGAACTAGTACAGAACTTTAATCATTACAGCACACTCTATGTGTGTATGATCAAACTAAATTAATTCACTGAAGCTTGAAGGCTTCTTAATCATTTCTGATCTTAATATACTGTGCTGATCTGGTGTAGTCAGTCAGTCAGTCTATGTGTTTAAATGTATTTGAAATATACTATGAAAGTTTCCTAGCTACTAGGTAAATATATCTTTATAGTGCTAGTCTTTCAGTCTTCCATCTTCACCATCCTCAAATATATAACTTTATAAAGTTGTCAGATGATTACTGTACAGATATTTATAATTAGTAAGATCATAATTGTGCTGTAAATTTTATATTCAACCATTTTGTGGAATAGCATCCATAATAATAATATTGGTTGCTATGATTAAAAAAAAATCAGATGTTTTATGGATAGTAAGACTTGCATTCTACATTTGTAAACCTTAGAATAAAATTATTAAAATCAGTGAAACTTTAGTCATGACTTCTTATCAACTGCTTTCAGTGAATTCACTTAAAGCCTATAACGGTTTCATGTATTTGTAAACACTGGCATCTATCAAGGGAGAATCAAAAGTCAAGATGATGGAACTGACTGTAAACTGAAGCTCTACACTTTTTAAATGTATTTTGCATAAAAAGCGGTGGAGCTTAACTTTGCCCCCATTCTGCAGAAGTGTATGTTTCAAAAAACCCTTGGATAACCATTTGTTCAAGATGGTATGAAGACTCCTGCTTTGGACAGGGAGTTGGACTAGAAGACCTCCAAGGTTTATTCCAAACCTATGATTCTGTGGAAGAAAATATGAATAGGTTTTCTTTAAAAAAATTATGTACTGTTCTGAGTTGCTAGTCTTTTCAAGAAATGAGCAGTTAATTTCTGAAGTCCTTTGAGCAGGCTCAATAGGAGATTCATATAGGTTTGACATTTCCTGAACTACTCTGACACATGACATAACTGACCACTTATCCACATAATACTTTTGCAAGTTTGATTACATTTCAGTTGATTTGGAAATATGAAAACAAACCTCATTCTATATCTTTTGTATTGTACCAAACATACAAATTAATGCATCTGAATTGTAAAAATATGGTTTATATTTTTCTGTCGAAGAAAAACACAAACTATAGGCTTGATAGGAAAGCAGGTAAAAGGAATAACTGTTAAGGTTGTTGGTCCACCTCTGACAAAGACATATATCAAACAGCAAAACAATTTAACAATCATAAACATATAAATAATATTTTGTAAATGTACATTATGAAACAAGAGTGTCAATCAAGCAGAAGATTATTATTATTATGTATTATATATTTTGTCCTCAGAGGTTCGAGAAAGTTAATCAGCCCAAATAGAAGGCATGGAATGAGATGTTCATTTTTTAAGTTATCTCATTACACAGAAGCATACTGTTTTATCATGTTTTTGGCATGCCCCATTGCTTCCCAGAAGAGAAGCCCAGCTAACAATTTAGCTTATTAGGATTAGGGTGATACTTCCAGGATTCCAGCTTCGCCTGATAACAAAACAGATGGAATAGGAGGATTTTAAATGACTAGAAGCTTTTCAAGTTGTATGAAAACGTGGAATATTCTCTAGTTGTGCTTAATCATGAAATGTATTACATTGGGTTGATCTCCCAGAGAATCCATTTAGCCTAATGGCACATCAAATGGCAGTACAACTGAAAAATCTGCTTAGAAATGGCAGTACTTTACTTTTGTCTTAAGTCTCTGAATTAAGTGATGTGTGGCCAGTTTAATGAGAGATAACATCTAGTATTTTAAATACTACTATGTTTGTTCAATTTATAAGACACATTCACATATTTTTTTAACTTCTATATGTTGACTTGTTTACTTAAATTCTTGAGAATATGTAGTAGAGAGGACAAAATTGATAAACTATCAAGTTTAATTAAATCCACCTGAACTCTGATATCCTGCTGTTATGTTACAATTGAGTAATGAATTATCACTGACTTGTACTGCCTGTTTGATTTGTTGTTTTGTTTTAGTAATCATTCATAGACCAGTTCACATTTCAATGCATGTTCAAATTAAAATAATATGGTAGAGTGAAGAAAAAAATAAAGCCAAATACCCTGTGAGAAAAAAAGTTCAACAAAGAACCCATGAGCATCCAAAACAAAATAAGGAGAAATTTGGATTTTCTTTATTTTCATTAAAACAATCTTAAGCCTATTATGGTTTTCCATTTTTTAGAAGGAAACTTCAAAATGGCAAGAAGCTCTGTCTCCCTTCACACTGGACAATATTCCAAATTTCAGGATCCTGGAAAGCCCACCATAAATATATAAATGAAACAGCAACTGGAGCATCATGGCTATTGGGAGATTCTTCTGTCAGAAGAGAATATATTCCTGCAGCACTTAAACTGTTTGAGGCCGACACTAAACTAGTCCTTATATTTATCACAGGCTGGCCTTTTGTTGGGAACAGCTCCACAGAAGTCATACAAATTAAATTTTTGAGGTGAATACTTGTCACACAAAAAGCATCTGTAAAGCAGTCCTCAGAATTGAAGTAGGGATGCCAAAATTGAACATAAGGCTTGGTAGGCAGTTTTGATTTATTGTATTGATTGAAAATACTGTTTTTCTCAGTAGGCCTTATACCATGGATCCTAAAAGATGACTATGCTTTTCCATAGGCCTTGACAATAGAAAATAAATCACCATTGGCCTATCTAAAGAACGACTAATCTCTGTTGTATACATTCAAATTAAAATGACAATATATCAAAGGCTGGATATATAGAATTCAGTGGTGGAATTCAGCCGGTTCACACCATTTCAGCAGAACCGGTAGCCCAGAATGGACTTCCGGAAGTGGCATCCACACAGAGAACCAGTTGTTCACATATTTGAATCCCACCATTGATAGAATTGAAACATAAACCAAAATTACCTTCCTATCATAGAGCTCCAGAATGTTCATTGCCATAAATATCTGCAAACTTGCAACTATCTGAGCATGTTAACTCTTCCCAGCGTAAGGAAATAATTCTTCAGAGCGAGACTTCTGCCTTTCTCTTTGGCAGTCACAGTATAATAAATAACAACAGCAATAGCACTTAACTTATATACCGCTTCATGGTATTTTACAGTATTCCCTGAATGGTTTACAGAGTAAGCATACTGATACCAACAATCTGGGTCCTCATTTTTCTGAGCTCGGAAGGCTAGAAGGCTGAGTCAACTTGGAACAGGTCAGAATCAAACTCCTGGCAGTGAGTAGAGTTAGCCCACAATACTGCCCTCTAACCACAGCTAAAATGCCTATAAATGAAAGACTGTCCCCACAGTTCTAAAAAATATAAACAGTAATAATAATAATGATGATGATGATGATGATGATGATGATGATGATGTTGGAAGGGACCTTGGAGGTCATCAAGTCCAACCCCCTGCTCAGGCAGGTAACCCTATACCATTTTGGACAAGTGGCTGTCCAGTTTCTTCTTAAAAACTTCCAGTGTTGGAGCATTCACCGCTTCTGGAGGCAGGTTGTTCCATTGGTTAATTGTTCTGTCAGGAAGTTTCTCCTTAGTTCTAGGTTGCTTCTCTCTTTGGTTAGTTTCCATCCATTGCTTCTTGTCCTGCCTTCAGGTGCTTTGGAAAATAGCTTGACTCCCTCTTCTTTGTGGCAGCCCCTGAGATATTGGAACACTGCCATCATGTTCTCGTCCTTCTCTTCATTAAACTAGACATACCCAATTCCAGCAGCCGTTCCTTATATGTTTTAGCCTCCAGTCCCCTAATCATTTTTGTTGCTCTTCTCTTTACTCTTTCTAGAGTCTCAACATCTTTTTTACATCGTGGTGACCAAAACTGGATGCAGTATTCCAAGTGTGGCCTCACAAGGCATTGTAAAGTGGTATTAATACTTCACGTGATCTTGATACTATCCCTCTGTTAATGCAGCCTAGCACAGTGTTGGCTTTTTTGGCAGCTGCAGCACACTGCTGGCTTATATTTAAATGATTGTCCACTAGGACGCCGAGATCCCTCTACAGTTACTACTATTGAGCAAGGTATCCCCTATACTATACCTGTACATTTGGTTTTTCTTGCCTAAATGTAGAACCTTACTTTTTTCACCATTGAATTTCATTTTGTTAGATAGTGTCCAGTGTTCAAGTCTGTCCAGATCTTCCTGTATCCTAAGCCTGTCTTCTGGAGTGTTGGCTATTCCTGCCAGCTTGGTGTCATCTGCAAATTTGATGAGTTCCCCATCTATCCCCTCATCCAAATCGTTGATGAAGATGTTGAAGAGCACTGGGCCCAGAACAGAGCCCTGGGGCACCCCACTACACACTTTCCTCCATGTAGATGTGGTTCCGTTGAGGACCACATGCTGAGTATGGCCGGTCAGCCAGCTATGGATCCATCTGGTGGTGATGCTGTCTAACCAGCATTTTTGTATCTTATCAAGTAGTAGGTTGTGATCTACTTCGTCAAATTCCTTACTGAAGTCCAAGTAAATTATATCCACAGCATTCCTCTGGTCCACTAATTTTGTCACTTGGTCAAAGAATGCAATAAGATTTGTCTGGCATGATCTGTTTTTGACAAACCCTTGTTGGCTTTTAGTAATGACTTTGTTATCAGTTATCAATTCTATCTTAAATAAATGAATCATACTTATTTATCCATTCCACCATGTATTTATTACAAAGAAGAACTCAAAAACTAATGTCTGGTATAGGTTTCAAAGAGGAAACAGAGGTGAATGGCACCAATATTCAAAAAATCAATATTCAAATAGAGTATCAAAACTCCATTTTCTGTAAATGCAGTTTTAGGTTCTTCTGAACTTTAAAAATAATAACTTTTGACTATAAGATTATGGGATTATCTTTTAATTCAGTAATAAAACCTATGTTTGCATTGTTGGGCTTAAATTTTATATCAATGTAGAACTTAATATGATTTGTTGTTTTTTTCCAACTTACCACATTTGCTAGTGTGTATATTATTATTTAACTTTTGAGGAAAAACATGTTTTTTTCTTATAGAAAGAAATGTCAATATAGAAATAAAGTTCTATATGATCTTCATTTATTTTTTTTACTATATTTCGCTTTTAACTCAATGATAAGACTATAATAATGCTATAAAAATAAAACAGATTATGCAGATGTTAGGATAAGAAAGAAATCTTAATTACCAAAACCCTGATAAAACAGTACAACTTTTTACTAAACATGTAAAGGCCTATAATGAGATAATTTTGTTGTATTAAGTCTGGATTGGTGATGCTGCTGTCATAAAAGGCAAATAAATAAAATATAAAATTATAGTTAGAATATATTACTAATGATTTTTTTTATTAGTAATTTATTTTACTAATTCTGGAAATGAGATAGATTAATTAGTAACTTCATGTCTTAACAAATGGGACCTAAGCTCCCCCCCCTGCATTTCTGCTAGCATTCTTTAGTGTCTGAATATTACCCAATCACTGCAGTTGTATTTATCTAAAAATGAAGGTAGATGTGACATTCATTTTCGATGCAAGATTTATTAATTTAAATTGTATAAAAATTAATAATTGAGGAATTGGTCATCTTAAAAATGGTCAGTGTGGAAATATTGAATATAATCAGATTTGTTTTTTCTTACTCTGTCTCATGATAAGTTTTTTTCACATATAATTTTGTGTTTCTTTTTCCTCATCTTTTAGGAAATTTGAGAGCTTAACATCTCTGCTGCTTCCTGCTTTCGTTGCTACAATTCCTCCTTGTATTTACAAACAGTGCTCAGCCTTGCATCCCATCCCATCCTGTTGATTTCTCTTTTGTTACATGGTAAGCACTGTATTTGCTGTGTACATAAGCTGAGTAGTAGTCTTCTTTTTCTTCATCACCATCTTTATAATTCTCATAACAGTAACATTAAGCACTGAAATCAATATTGCATGCCGATCCAGAAACAGTCAGTCTTTCCTAATGATAGGGGGAAAGTGAACATACTGAATTAGCTCTCAGAGTTTAGCTTTCGCATAACTTTGTACATAAATAAAATGCGAATTAAAATATGTGACAAAATTAAATCCATCAAATCTAATAAAAAAAATAAAGAGAAGCAAAGAAATCTTGGACCATAAATCCCATTAACCAGGCCAAAGAAAAATGTGTTAAGAAGAAGCTGCGTTGTATCTTTTTGCATTGTCTGTTGAAATAATCTTCTTCACCCATTAAGTGGAGTGTTTAAAAATCCTAGTATTTCTGAAACAAAAAGAATACACAGCCACTGAGCTAGCGAGTTTTTATACCTTCTTTTTCTGAGTATTGTCCCTTACTACAATACAGAGCCATGTCTTTGTTCTCAGAAGCAAGCAGTTAAATTGTATGTAAATGTATGCAAATTAGATGCTGTCTAATAAAGAGAGGCATTAAATGGAAAAATATTTAGTTTGGCAAAAGAAAAGAAAAGAGAGGAAAAGAAAGCAGGTGTATTTTGGAAGAAATAAATGTATGAATTGCTAAAAGCCCTCCAACTTTAGATGAAGATTTAAAAAAGACTATTTAAAATTCTTGAAGGAGGTTTATTTTATTCTTTTGTTCTTTCATTCTCTCCCAACATTGTACATGTGTATGAAATTACATACATATAGTGGTTATATAAATTTGACACCTTTGACATGTTGCATTCAATATCTATGTTTTTATATGTCTTTCAGCTATTATATCTTTTCATAAACTTATAAACATGATGGCCTAGATAAATAGGACAGAATTTTCATATAGATCAGTAAAAACAATTTTGTTAACATAAATTATATAATCATTAAATGTGTCCATTTTGATTATTAATATATACTACTAATAATAGTAGAATGATTATAGATTATAGATATGATTCAGAAAACAAAGTTTTATCTATCTATGTATCTATCTTTCATCTATCTTCTATATATCTATCAAATGTATATATTTATCAATTTCACAAAACAAACAATTCTGGGCAGCATACAACAAAACTAAAATAGTGAAGAGATACCTAATACACAAGGATCTCTTTCTCTTTCATACCACAATAATATACCATAGTAACAAAACCATAAAATATAATATACTATGTGGTTAAAATAATAATCTCCTATAGCTTCCTCCATGATAAAAAAGTAGTGACGTGAAGTAGAAAGCTGTCTGGAACAATTTTGTCTTGATGACCTGTATAAAAAATTCAGAGAATCATCTGAATTCGTAGATTTAAGCTATTCCACAAGAATGGAACACATATCATTGGTATAGACAGTGGTACTGATGTTTCAGTAAAAGGAGGAATCATCCATTTTTACGGTCCAAACAAAAATCTAAACTGATTGTTGTTATTTTATTAAATTTATTTGAAGTTTGACTCCCAAAAGGTTTGCCATCCTCATTCCAGTTAGGGTCAACATATCTAATTTTAGTTTTTGGAAAAGTTTCAGTATGGATCCTAAAATTTTCCTAAATTTCTTACCAATATTTTGTTTTCTTTATTGTGGGAAATATTGAGGGAAATATTGAAATATATGATTAGAAAATAGTTACATTTACATTTGTAATATGCATTTACCAATAGCAATAGCACTTAGACTTATATACCACCCATAGTGCTTTACATTACTATCTGGGCAGTTTACAATGTCATCATATGACCCCTGGGAAGGATGGAAGGCTGAATCAACCTTGAACCCTGTCAGGATCAAACTTCAGGCTGTGGACAGAGTTAGCCTGTAATACTGCATTCTAACAACTGCCCCACCAGGGCTTCTCATTTATTATTTAGGGACATGACATGGCAGACAAATAATAAATTTGGCTTTTGGTCCAAGAAAAACTAAGAATTGTAACTAGGGTTTGTAGGAATGGGAGTTTTTTCATTGTAAGCCAATGATGCAATGTTACTTATTTCATAATAAGTTGTAACATAACCATTGTTGAATAATTGCCAAAGGGAAAAGGAAACTTCTGAGCTCTCTATTAGCTCCAGCCTTTCTAAGGAATTATTGTAGAATATGATAGAATACATAAGGTATAATATCTTCATTTTTTTAAAAAGTCAGTACCAGTTTTGTGCTTGAAATTTTGGGGAGCTTATATAATCAGTAATAAATCTTCTTTAGTTCTAAATCCATAATTTGAATATATCTATTTTCTCACACTTTATCTTTAGTTTTCACAGTCATATATTACTGCTGATAATTTGATTAACTATTCTGATCTGGAAATGTCTTCAAAATACAGTTATTCTTCATGATCTTGTTTAAGTTTCTCATTGTATCCCTCCTCAGGATTAATTTCCTGTTTGCTTCTTCAGTACCTTGCTCATGTTTATTCTTCAACACTGCTCCAACCAAAAGACACTGCCATCGATCACAATCTCCAGCTCTGTTTATGAAAGTTAACTACTCTTATTTTGTAATTAGAGTATCTTTGTACATAGAGATCTCATTGTCTTGCAATCAAACTTCCACTAAATATTTCAGTCATATGTATACAGTTTTTTTCTATCACTAGTTAGGCATTACTTCTTGATTTGATTTTGGGCATCCTTCTGCTAAGCAAGGCTTTTTCATCCTCAAATCTGCACAGTATATTTACTGTCACCCTAATGCAGATTATCCTTAGCTTCACTGTTCTTTTTATTAGCAAAGGTGAATTAATTTGGAAATTCCAATGATGCTGGCATTACTTTCACAACACCTGAAGATGCTGAGCCCTCTTCCCCACATTAAGATGTTCATTCCTGACAAGAATGTTCAATATATGTGTGTATTAAAATATATGTTTTAAAAATATTCATACATGCAAATAAAGCCAGGAAATTGCTTAATCCCGCTTATTAGAAATTTTGGAAAAATTTCTCCCAGGAATATTTAATGTTTAATCATCTCTCTGAATGTAGTGTTTTCCAACCACTCCCAAATTTAACTTTTTTATGCTACAATCAATAGCTTGCTTCCTCATTCATAGCAATAGGAATATTTATTATTATTATTATGGATCATCGCACAATCAGCCAGATGTTCAGACTGGATTTGGCATTTTGTCTACCTATCGAGTCCTTACCCAGGACCTGGGATAGGCAGATGTGGATGTTTGATGGTATTACAGATATCGTCGCAGGATGGAAGCAGTTCCTAGTAAGGCCGCCTTTTGCAATTGACTAGTAGTGAATTTGTCAATTGTTGTTGTTGTTGTTATTATTATTATTATTATTATTATTATTATTATAAATTTAAGGACATTTTTTCCATGTAATAATTGCTTTAATTCTTTAAGCTTTAGACATATTGCAATTTCTTGCTAGTTGCAGATAATATTGTATTACTACACAAAAATGTATGCATTTTTTTTGTACTCTCTTACCTTCTCATAAAGCCACATACCCCAAATTAAACTAGATTTATAAATGTAAATTTAAAGCATCTAAATAGACCTAAATGGAATAGTAACAACCAATTTTTAAATAAAATTCATTTCTTACTGCCCTGTTGATCTCTAATGTTTTTTTATTTTTCCAAAGATGCTCTAACATAATGGTTTGCTTTGTAAACAGAAGATTACTTGTTCAAAATTTGTCAGAATTCTTTTAATTTACTATTTTATTTTCTTTGATTTTGTGACTAAAAACAATGAAATAGTATACTATTGACAAAACTAAGTGGCTTAGGAAAGAAATACAGTAAAAATTGCAAATTTCAAACCAGTCACTTTTTAGTATTAGGACAAGTGTTGAAACTCTTTTTCTGTTATAGCATTCCTAGCAGAAGGGCAGTAGCTCTAAATGATGTTAGAGACTATGGCAACCATTGATTCAACTGAAAGTGCATTCCTGCTTTGTGAAATAGCCGGAGAACTGAACTAGTCAGCTATTAAGGTACAGTACATGAGGTGAGATAAGAGGAGGAAAGTATACTTTAAAAGCACAGCAGGAATATATACACAGAGATTGCATTTCCAATGAAAGGAGTGTGTGAGTACAGAGCAACACCATGCCCTCCAAAAATAGTTTTTAACTCTTTTTGGCAATAGGACAACTAGGGAGCCTGAATAAGTACCCTCAGGTTAGAAAATGGGGTAATCTGTAAAAACATATAGACCTTTATATAAGGAAATTCAAACTACTAATTTCACTTGTAGATTAAAGACAATAGGACAATACTTTCAATACAAAGAGTTTTAATACTGTATTTGCCTCTATATGGAGGATGCAAATTGGAATGAGTGTTTTTTAAAATTTTATTGATGTTGGAATATGCATGAAAATGCTTCCATTTAATGATTTTTCGATTTTGGATAACTAGTCTCTAGTTATCATACCTAGAATTTATTGGTCTCTGGGTAACGGTCAATTTATTAAAACTATTTCTGGTATAAGCGCTCACCAATTAAAACAATGTTAAAGAATGGTGGTTGGGTAGTAAAATAATTTTGATTCTAATAAATTGCCTGTTGGAATAGCAGTTATTCATATTAACTAGTTATTGTTGTTGTTGCTATTATTTCTTTTTAATTATGCAGAGTGGTAATCAGTTTGATTATGCACAGTGCTAATCAGGTTAATTATGCAAAGTGCTAATCAGTTGTTCTCTAAGCACATGGGGAGTGCAGAGGTGCTGATGGTGAATAGCATTGCTACATGAGGGTAGTCACAGCAGTCTTTTTTTGTTAAAAAAGAGCAAATGAAATGACACAGAGAATTTTGTCTCTTAAAATCACAACAATGAAGAAGGCTGTGTGGATCTGGGTTCTAGGAGATGTTTGAGTTTAAAATACTTTTTCTTTTAAATTGATTATTAGGCAGGTTTGAATTTATTGATATAGATTAGGACAAATGAAGAGACTTTTTTTCAGATGTTATAAATTTCCAGAAAATCAGTATGTATGTGGTGTTCAACATTTCTAAATCTGGTCTTGTTATGTATTTGTGTAGGATTTATGTGTATATCTTTTGAAGCAATAATAATAATAATATTTATGATTGATTCCTTATATTGCTGTAATAAGAGTCATGGATATGAAAATATAATAGAAATTAAGTGATTAATTAGATAGCTTATTATTGAATTTTTCTCTTTAAAGGATTTGGGTATTGAGGTGATCTGCTCTCTTCCCTTAACTAAAAGCTACCCTTTTAATCTAAATTAAGATTTTGAATATTTCCTGTTTGAATAAAAGCATGCACTGATTGCCATAATCTGTTTTTTATTTTATTTTTTTTAGAAGAGTTTAGTTTGCAGTGAAAGGAAAAGCCACGTCCAAGAACTTTTGAGTGAGCATCTTGAGAGCAAAAAGGCCTACTTGTTTTTAATAAAATGCTAATATTTTTCCATTTATAAACCTAACCTTTGTAAAAATGCTTCAGTTTGAGAGGATTGATTACATGGACAGAGAAAAAAATGGATTTTTAAAATATATGTGCTGATTTGATTATTAGTTGCTTTAAGCCTGTGAAAATGCATGTAGGAATTTGATAATAGACTCTGTACCAATATGTAAAATTTCTGTGGAGTTTCATTTATTTTCTCATTAAAGTTAATATAAAGTGGACAATAGTTTCAAAATATGTTTAAATTACATTCACATACCGCTCCCAAAATAAAATAAGATAATGATAGTATGAAGTGGGATTTATGCTTTTTAAAATAATTGTGAACAGATTCTTTTTAATATCATTTTGAATAGATACAAAAGTTTCTAATTTTAGAATGTAAGAAAATTAGTTGGTCCATTTATACAAAAACAAAATATTAATGCCAGAAGAAAGCAAGTTCCCTTTTAGTAACATGAAATCCTTAAACATGTTGCAGTGTAGTTGTGATACCCCATACATCATCAGTTAATGCTATGTAATATATGTAAAACATATATTTCTTTTTAGTAGTTCTTTTTCTACCCCTGAATTTCACCCCAGGAGTGATATAAATTCTGATGCAAGAAGACATTGAAGTTCTATTGAAATATGAATACATTTGCAATGAAACCTGTATGTAATTTGAATTCTATTTCACTGTGTTTTATTGTGATCTTGAAAGCTTAAGATCTTGGACAGACTTAACAACCACTAACATGTTTAACAATGTTAGGGATACTGAAATTCACAGAGTGAAGAAGTTATTAGAGTTCAGAATGGGCACAAGGACATTACAGTATATGCCATATTCATATTTTAAAAATTCTATTTTAAAGATTCTGTGCTATTACTTTGTTCCTTATAATTAGTAAGAATCAGAGATAGTCAAAGGTGTTCCACCTTTCTGAATTTTCAGTTTTAAAATGAAAGTAATTTCCTAACCTCTTTAGTTACATAACTATAAAATTTTCATGTGCTACTTGACCTAATTGTTCACAAAGCGTAAACCTTCTCCTGAAGGTTATCTATGAACTGCAGAAAGTACACGAAGCACTTCCTTCTGTATTTTTATTCAATAACAATTGAAATATAAGATTACTTGTTTTTTTCCTGAAAATGAAATCTAAAGATTTTTTTTTGTTTTTATTTACAAATACTACTGTGCACTTTTAGGAGGAATTCTTTTCAAATTACTTAAGCAATTGTTTCAACAATCCAGAATATTCTATTGAAAAGTAGCCCTTTTGAAGAAAAAGCATAACAGTTTATAAACAACTAATACTTTTGCCGCAAATTAAATTTTTACTTTCATAGTAGTTTGATCATTTACATTCAATTTTAGATCAGACATCTTTTCAAAAATGTTTTATAGTGCAGTGTTATGTAACTGATTTAAATTATCTTTTTTAAAAAAAAAATGGTCTGCATAATTTCTATGGGAAGAATCCTGCAGTTGATAAAAATCAGTTAAATAAGTTATTTATTGTTAAGATCCAAAATCTGCTTTTTTCCAAACATTTTTATTTGCAAAATCTATCTGCACTAAGGTATTTGTGTTCGGTAGGTGTGAAATAAATTAACTGAATTTGTCAACATACCATTACATACTGTGATGTCAGGTGTGCTGTGACAGAGGTTGAAAAAAATCAAGACATTACAATCATGCAATCAAAGCCCTATCCTTTTTTAGATGCATCACATATAAGGAAAGGACAACAGGTTTTGGGTTTTTTGCCTATTCTCTGAAAATGCTCATGTGTAATATATTCTATCCATTGCTTAGTCAGCATAGTTGTACTCCTTTGCTCAATTTGTGCATCTATTTTTAAAAATATATTTAAAAATAATATAAAATATGTGCGCATGAATATATATTATAGGTTTTTTTTTCCTCATCTACATTGTCGTTTCACTTGGTTAAATAAATTTAAACAGCTTCTGCAATTAGAAATATATGGACTGTTTCTTATTTAAGATTTTTTTTTTTTGCTTTTGGAAATGTAATTACTACTATGATTATATCATGTCGGGCAATTGATGCAGAAAAATCAGGAATGTCATTTCTGTCGAGGATAAATATTAGTAGTGATATTAATGATACTATGTTACTCCCTATTATGAAATTCAATACAATAATATGCCATAGAAATAAGGAATTAAATGCATATTTATTGTTTTGCTAACTGAATAGTTGTTTCTGTCCCCCCATATACTTCTAAAAGAAATCAAATTTAGGTTTGTTGTAGCTGTTCTCATTTCTCATAAGTTAACTAAATGCAGAACTATGATTGATTGATTGATTATGTGCTATCAAGACATTTTTGACTCTTACCAATTGCATAGATAGATAGACAGACGGACAGACAGACAGACAGACAGACAGACAGACGACTGACTGACTGACTTTATCCTTAACCTGATCTTTCTTGTCTCCCAACAGTGCATGTATTGCACTGTAACTGAGCCCATTCACTTGCTCATGGTTGTCCTCTTTCCCAAAATAAATAAATAAAAATAAAACTATTGTAAGTTGTATTAAAATAAAGAGGTTCTGATGAGAACGTAGTTAGTCATATAGGGACGTCTATCTTTCCTCCATAAAATTTAGAGCTGCCTTTCAAGATGTTCTATCTCAGCAAGTAGCAATAACTATGGAGTAGATCGTGCATAGTATATTGAAATAGGAAATGGAAAGATACAAGATACAAGGAAAGGAAAGGCAGATCTGCTTCCAGCACTTAGGTTATCCCATAAACAACAGAAACTACAAAGTGTGGGAAGTATGTAGGTGATTCTTGAGAATTTTGTGTTAGTCTTCTTTCTGTTTATATCAAGATAAAATAAGGAAATCATTTCAAAAGAATAAGTTGTGGGTTAATAATTTTGGTTTATATATTTGAGATCTCAAGGAAACATCCTGATTAAATTGTATGGCTCATATTGCTCTAGAAATGGATGTTGGGAATTATCTTTGTCTTTCTACCGTGACAGACATAAAAGAAGACAACTCTCTAAACACATACATATCTTATTATGACACACACATTTGGAAGAAGCCCCATTGGCAAAAACTACCATAAAGTGACACGTTGTTTAAAAACTTGTTTTGAATTTTTTCTTCTGTTGATCATATGTAATGGGGTAAATAAACACCCTGTGTGTGGGACAACCAGGCTGAATATTCATGCTCCAGCAACTGTTTACATCTTTGGATGCTCCATGACTGTTTGTTTATTGTAAACATCATACCTGTATATGTTTGCAATATATACATTAGCAGTTGTGGTACAATCTTGGCTGCATGGAGGTTTTCTGTACCCACACACATACACGCACCTATCCTTCTAATGCAATGAATTCATCTTTGTACTGCTGATGAAACAGAGAGACTGCTTATTCAAGCAGGACATGGTGTACTATGCTAAAATTAATGCAGGTGGATATGCAAGAAAAGCAACATAATCAAGCTAGTTTAGTTTTTAAACAAAATGTTAAACAAAAACAACACACGTTCACTGGGATCTTGGTTTATATAGTACATATGATGCATGTAGTAGATATGATGTTATAGATATACAATGAAATAAATCCTTGCTCCTGTGTGCAATGTCACGTTTTAATAGTATTTTAAATCTACTACTGGTTTTTGAACTAACACTAAATATACTTAGTTTTAACTATAATTTATAAAAGAAGAAAAGCTTATCATATAAACCTTTAGCTTTTTAGTTAAATTGTTTGTAAAATTTTTGTAGATAATGAAAACCTGTCTTTAGCCTAATGAAAATGTACAAAATGCTGAAAATTATAATCTACATTTTCCAAGATTAGGGAGTATGCAAAGTTGGGAAAAGTCAGTTACTGACTTGGGAGACTCCCCTTCTGGAGCCGGTTGGGAAAAGATAGAACAAATTTTCAATATCATATTTATTCTTCTGAAATTGGAACTCTCCTTTTTCCCTCAAAAAGAGAACCCTTGGCTTTGACATCTCAGGATCATATTTTAAAAGTCTGCATTTTAAGAAGAATACAATCCATGTCTTCAAGTATAAATAAACTTACATGATTTTTACATACTTCAAATACTGTATCTAAAAGACACTGTTAATAGGATTTTTTTTCAATAAGTATGTGAACAAAAGGATGCTAATGTGGACTGAAGTTTGTTACTTTGCAGGTACCACAAAAAGGTGGAAATTGCAATGCAACTGGATGTAATTTTTCTTAAAATATAACAGTATTGGTTATATTATCTGCATGCTCAATGGAGTAAAGCTATTTGAGTTTACTAAGTGAATAAGATATGAAATAGTATGTTGCCATCAGCTTAATGATTGTAACCAGCTGTAACACATATTCAGTATGAATTTAGAAGCTGGTATTCAGTTATACTAGTGTAGCTGGATTAACCTACATTTGGCAGACAAAACAATAGGAGCTGTTCATATCCTGCCTAGTACTGTGTCCGTACTGCACAAATAAGAAATCCTTGTTTCTGATTTTCATCTGATTTCTTCTTATAATGTTTAAGAAGAATGTTATAGTTAATTTGAATGGTATAGAAAGAGACTTAATTTATGCTTATTTATTCTATTTAGTTGAATTGAAAAATCAAACCTATATTGTAGGTATGAGAAAAAGAGTCTACATAGAATCTCAGTTTGAATCATTACTAATATAGATGCTATTGTGTGTGTGTGTATATGTGTGTGTTTGTATGTTTGTTTATTTTCTTCTTAGCATTTCCCTTCAAGCAAGAAGTCCGTTTCCTCTCCAATCCCGATCAAAGTACATCTATTGGTTGAGGCAGAAATTGACTGACCAGCTTGTCACTTAAGTCTGACATCATGGGCTGAGAGAGAGTTACTGATCCAAAGTCACCCAGTGGGCTTTCATACCTTTCACAGTCTCCTGATTTCTAGCATGATTTCTAGCATGATGCTGGCGCCTTAACCCCCAGACTAATTTACTAATTTCTACACACACACAAACACACACACACAGGGAGGGAGGGAAGGAGAGACACAGAGAGAGAGAGAGAGAGAGAGAGAGAGAGAGAACCTAGACTGCCAATATTAATTTGTTAATTAATTAATTAATCTGCCAATATTTGTAGCTCAGGATTGAAGTGAGTGGTCCTTGGTGCTCTCTGATCTTGATTGTTTTCTTGTAGACATTTCATTACCCAAACTAGGTAACATCATCAATGCAAGTAAGGAATGGGGTTTTTTCTCAGTTTATATTCTAGGGCAAGCCACTGAAAGCCAACCCTATTCTTTACTAGCATTAATGTTGTTACCTAGTTTGCGTAACAAAATGTCTGCAAGAAAACAATCAAGATCAGAGAGCACCAGCCCCCCCCCATTGATTTATTATATGTGAAGTTGAGTACATTGCACTTTATACATAAGCAACATCACACATAAATTAATTACCATCTTTCTAATAAAGACAAAGTAGACACAAGGGAAGGCTGAATTTCTCATGGCTTTTTTTATCAATTTGCGTTTAGTTTTCCAAAATTGGAGGTGATACTGAAACTGAATAGATCATGGCAATTTGAATTCTATTGTTCTAGCAACTTTGGTAGCATATTTATCATAGATAAACTAGAGATTGGCAGATTTACTTTAGTCCATGTCACAGTAGGTTTATAAGTATTATTCTTTCATTTATGTTTCAATGTTATTGAATTATTTATTTTTATTTCATTTTTATTATGTTTATAAACTCGCACGGTGGTGAACATACCTGATATTCCTCCCTCCTCCTATTTTCCTCACAACAATAACCCTGTAAGGTGAGATAGGTTAAGAGAAAGTGACTGGCTCAAGGTCATCCAGCTGGCTTTCATGGCTGGGGCAGTATTCATGTTCTCCTGGTTTGTAGCCTGGTACTTTAGCGACTAGACCAATAATTATATGTCATTATTATCTGTGGTCCTTTCTAACTCCTACTACAGTTTATACAAAAAAATTAAAAAATTAAAAATTGATAATTATTTTCTAAATACTTGTATTTTTCCCCTCAAAATACAAGAACATTAGTAGCATCTGTCTATGAGTCAAGAAAAGATCTAATTCATAGATCTTTGTGGAACCCATTATAGTGTAAGTTTTCTTTCATGGTGTATTTTAGGCATCATCTATTGAGTTGCTTTTGGTATCATAATACAAAAGTCTCTTGTTCAGGTGATTTCGCCTTTCATTTCCCCTTTGACCTTCTCCCCCAGACAAATCTAAATTTCTATTAATTCTGACATTAAAATCAAAATAGGTGTAGTCCAAGATAAAAACATTGTTATTACATATATAAATATATTTTAAGTCACAGTGAAAGCAGCTTCCAAAATAAATATTGTCCCTCACTTCTAACTCTTTAAGTATCGTAGTCCCATTGATACCAGGAGTATTTTAGCACAGTAAAATTCACCCAAACAGTACTCCTTTCTTTCAACATAGTTGAAGGTTATTTTATCAGGTATCTCCTTAGTCTACTGCTTGTTATCGACTAAATATTTGTGGTTTGTGTATGTGTGTGTAAAGTCAGGTGAAGAAATAGCTGAAGACAACTACTATGAAATTATATTTGGGAGAATAAACTGTCTACAAGAAACATGACATGTGAATTAAAATTAAAATGAAGAGGTTGAAATGAACTAGTAATCAATCTAAGCTTCCTATTTCAATAAATTAAGGGCATTTTTCCCTTCACAAATTCAGGATAGATATCTCAGCAGTGCCACAACAACAAGCCTTTCCCTCTTCTATTAAATCGAGATTTGGAGAATGGATGGTGCTGACTCATAAATTAAATTGGAGTAATACATACAGTGTATATATATTTCTGTCACTTTGTCTCAAATTAAACATGAACCTTCTCTCCTGACAAGATGATAGAAAAGTTAATTGCTCGCCCTGGCTTTAAATTGGAATTTGAATTTGCAAAATGCTAAAGGTTTATGAGATCTAAATCATGAGCAGCTTAAATTACATTCCTGTGATAAAATATTAATAAATCAATTAAAACATAAGCCGAGTATAATATTACTTTTCAAAGGAACCTTGAACACAATAATTCATTAAAATGTGCAGTAGCAATTATTGTATCTTTTTAATATTAGATTTTAGTAGTTTTAAAATGTGGCCTAGACAACATTACAGTATAACAGGTTATGCTGAGGGTGAAGTGGAATTACCTGGTATGGATCCAGAAGTCTTTTGACCAGCCAGAGTGTGTAATGAGATGCATTTCCATTTTTTTAAATTCCAAATATTCTGTTGTGATACTGGCTTTTCCAATAAGATTTTACACCAACTCTAGCTGCTGGTTTTTCACAATTTTCACCCAAATGGTGAATGGTGATCCTTCTGGGGAGATACCCATTGGTACCACTAGAACTTTGGCTTCAGTGTTCTTTGGATTGGCTTTATGGAGCCTATTAGTTCGAATTGCTCGTATTACATTGCAGAGAGACTTATGTTAACTATGATGCTGGAAAATCAACACTGTAGCTGATGTTATAAGTATATGGCTGCACCTGCCCCATACAACAGCATTTCCCCTGTGACATCCACACAACCTGACCTTGCTAACTTTTTGTAAACCTTTAAAAGCCTGTCTTTCCTCCTAGGCCCTGAGCAAAGATGAGTTATTTTTTGTTGTCTGATACTGGATTTGTCTCCTATGACTGGGACTGCTTGTTTGCTTGATTAGTTGGTTTCTCCAGTGTGGTGCATTGGAAATCTGCAAGAAATACCAATTGCCTGCAAGCAAAAACTGATGGGATCACAAAATAGACAAAGTAATAGAAAATGAAAATGTTAAAATACTCTGGGACTTTAGAATTCAAACAGACAAACATTTGCCACATAACACCCCAGACTTAACAATTGTTGATAAGAAAGACAACCAAAGTTTGGATAGTGGTCACTGCAGTACCTAAAGGTAACAGAATGGAACAGAAATAACTAGAAAAAATCATAATATACAAACATCTGCAAATAGAAGTATAACATAATAAGAACTTTAATAAATATAAGTGTGACAAAAGAAAGCTAAGATAGCTCCAATAGTAATAGGTGCCTTGGGTGCAATTTCAAAATATCTGAAGCACTGCTTGAACATCATTGGCACTGACAAAATCACCATCACATCAATTGCAAAAGGCAGCTTTATTTGGAACAACTTTTATCCTGCAATGATAATTGTTTAATATTATTAAGCAACAACATCTGTCTATCTCAGGAAAGATAGGGGAAAGATTTGATAGGTGGACAAAAATGCAAAACCCAGTCAAAATTTCTGGCTGATTGTGCAACCAGCCTGAATATTAAGCTTTTTGTTTACCATCTAGGGTTGCCTTAGTGATTGAGGTGGCAAGACAAACAACAATTCTCACTATGACAGAATTAAAAGGAAACTTGGAGTTGTTCCTTGTTCTAGAAATGCAAATACTGATAGACGCGGGGGGGGGGGGCTTCTCCCTCCAGCATAAATATATAAATTTTTAGTGATGTCATTAGCTGAAAAGCCAAGACTATCTTTTCTCCCCTCCAAACTTTGTGAAAAAATCTCACTAATCTCTTATATCTGTACTGCTTCTTTTTGGCATTATAAAAAGAACTCTTCAAAGTATAATGTGATCCATACCTGCTGTTTGAAGGTTGTATACAAGCATTTTTATTTGTAAAGACTTATTCACAAGGAGTGTTGCATTTTACATAGTTATTGTCTCAAATGGAAATTCCATATCAAATATCAGCTTGCTTGTTTTATGAAGAAAGAATGTGTCAAACTCAATATGAATTAGTTGGTCTTATAAAATACCCAAACAAATAAATACCCTTTATCTTATGCATAAACTCTATGGAAAGTTTAGTAGGGAGCAGCCATTTTCTGAAATGTTTACACACCATAGTTTTAAAATTGGTAATTCTCTGTCACCTTCCTACAAGCTGCTAGTAGAACTGTATTTTTAAAAAAAAACAAATGCATTATCATGAACATTTTGAAATAACTTGACCATTTATCTTGACAATCATTACATTTTTCTTTTCATAGTGCTTCAAACTTCAACCTTGGTAACAATATAGTTTTGATATATTACACATAAACCTTGACATTTAAATTGTTTTTCAGGTTCTAAGTGCTTATGAGATAATACCTTTAATATTATATTAATATAATATAATTATATTATTAATTATTATATTATTAATTATTATATTATTATTATATTATACTATATTATACTATATTATATTATATTATATTATATTATATTAATTATATTGCTGTGATATGAAAAATGGGGAAAGAATATACAAATATGAACATGAAATGGTTGAGTTTATGAACTTGGCTTATTGTATTTACTTGTTTCAAAAAGAAGCAGCTACTTCAATTTGAAGCTAGTCTTCCCTTAAAAAGTAACAGATTGGATTTCTTCAAAATTATTGTTTAGAAGGTCTGAGGTAGTAGTATTGAATTTGATACCTTTACAATTTGTGGTGGTATTGTTTTACTTCAGTAATATCAGTGTTTTCTGAATATTATTTATGTACAATGATTTTTTATTTGGTTTCTTTCACAGTGAGAAAAAATAAACCTTTTATGAGCCTCTGTATATGTGCATGACTTAAGGTTTACTTAATTGAAAAAAAGCTGACAAGAGCCTCACTATTTTATAGCTTGGAAATGAGTAATCAAGGCTATGGAATCAAGTTCAGTTTTGCTTTATTTTCTTAGTGAACCTGTTTTCCTATAAGTTTTTAATTGGAAGTCTTCCTAACCCCGGCTAAGGAAGATTTCTTTCCACTTGGAGAAGAAGTGTTGTAAGAATTTCTATTATCTGTTCAGGGCACAGAAGTTCTTCTAGATTATGGTAAACAGGATTTGGCTTGTATGCGTCTATAATCAGGCTGACTTAAACTGAAACAGAGATTGCTCTACTGCAGTGCCAGGCTTCGAGCAATACCAACTGTTAAATAATAAACAGACCCTGGTTAATTGGCATCGTCTTCCCCAGTCCTGACAAATGGATTACCCATTTTCCAGGTCTCCCTGCCTATATGTATTTGATACACCCTAGTATCTATATGGAGGTCAGAATGCCACAGAAGCATCAGCCTAACTCTAATCTGCTTAGTTTATTATTCTCTTAGGACCTTGGCTGATATAGCAAACCTGCAGTGTCTTGGCAGCAATAACTGTGCTGTCATAGTAGATAATATTACAGACTTCTTTAATGCCTAGGATAATTGTTTTCTCTGTCCTCATTTTCTCCTTTTGTTTGTGGATTTTTTTCTTTGTTTTCTTTTTTTTAGTCAGGTCCTTAATCAGCCCCTCTTCTCCCTTTTTTGGTATCAATTAAAATGAATAATTCTTAAACAGGTTTTGTGTCATTTTTGGTGAAATAATTTTGGTAAAATAAGACTTGCTGTCATCTTACATTAAGAATATGATTGTCGCTGGATGTGCTATTGCTTCAAGGGTGGTGCTAAAATGGTTAAGAAAGAATTGGAATGGAATAGAATGAAAAGCATTGTATCTATTCCTTCCTAAGATTCCAAATCCTACATTGCAGCAATCATTCTGTGTACTTAGTGCAGAACATGACCAGCATGCTATATTTTTTAAATTTATTTCTGCAGAAAGTGTTCGAAATAGTAGAAAATTGAAAATCTTTATTAAAAATGTTTTCAGATTTACATCATTATTGCTATGCATATAGAGACATTCATTGATATGAATTTGTAAAAAAATGGGTTGCAAATAGAAAAAGATTGAAGCAGGAGAAAACAAAAATAATTAAGTCTCCCAATTTTGTTAAAGATGCGTTTTCCTAGCATGTATGTTGTATGATAGAATATTATAAAGACTTTTTTAGGATGCTAGATCATTTTTGAGGACTTTCTAGCAACCTTAGAATGTTGGCTTTTTAGTGTATATTTTGCAGTTGTTGAGGCAATCATTTAAAAATGAATTTGTATTTTCAAGTGGAACAAAGACTTTTTTGGCACCATAAACTAGCTAATAAACTGATATTCACCAGCCTAGAAATAAATACAAATCTCATTGTTTTATAGAACACAAAATATTATAGAGAACATGAAAAGAGGATGTATTGAGCCAAATATTTCAGTTCTCAAACTTTGACAATGCTATAGGGTATAAAGTATATAGAGCTTGGTGTATACTAACACAGAGTCTAGTTTTAGTAAGCAGTCATTCTGTATGATTGCTTACTCATTCTTCTGCCTTATTGTTTCAGTCTAGTGCAAATTTTTCTTTCCTGAATCACATTAATTGAGATTCTCATCAATCCATATTAAATAATTAATGTAGTTGCTTCTCAATGTCATGTTAAGGAGCTCATGACATCCTAAGGCTTAATTGTTTACCTAAATGCAAAGTTGTACTTAATGTGAAACCAGAGTAGAGATTGTGCAGAGGAGTAGATCTTACACCTTGTTCTTTAAATCGTAACTACATTGTATGTGTTGGTAGGTGTTTGCAACACACACGCAGATATATTCAACCATGTGGGCATACACATTTATTTCTGTAGTATTCTAGCTACCCAGAGCTTGAGACACTAAACAGAACAATACAACAAAAACATCAATCTATCAAATAATATTGCTTTTTATGAATGACAGTGATATGCAGAGTTATATATTGTTTTTCTGTTGCCCTAGGGATGTGTTCTCCTAATTTCCAGATATAATTCAAGTTAACACTTATAAATCCTCCATGCCAGTTGGAGAATTACTCAGTTACTCAGAAGTGCTCAGTTACTTACAGGGCTGCCTATTTCCTAATGAATTTGTATGTCCCATTAGATTTGAAAGTATGGACATGCTCCGGATCTCTTCTATGAAACAGTAATATTTGGCAGAACTCATAAATGCTTTCTTTGTTTCAGTCCTATCCTTTAGTACAGTATGTCACTCCACCAAGATTTGTCTGGCCTGACCCTGCTGGCCCTTAAGTCATGACTTTCCCTAGCCAGTGGTGGATGAACTTTCCATAATGTTGGAAACTGTGAGCTAGCCTCAATTACATAATATTTTCAGTTGTTTTACCTGCTGTTGTTTTTATTTTAATTTTAGTCTTATCTTGGTCTCCCAGAGTCAAAATTGTCAAGTTGGACAGCCATATAACTGGATTAAATAAAAAAAACCTTTAGATTTTAATATAGAATACTTTTTAGGTTTTTAGTCATTTGTTAGCCTAATATATCGTATCATCTCTATTTTTTTAAAAGTTACTTCTGCATGTAATTTTTGACATATACATTCACTTATCATGCTCTTAATGTATTTATACATCGATTTTGTGTCAATAAACAATACTTGAGGGATAGGAACAGGGCAAGCACAATTATTACAGTTATTTAAATATATGAAGCAACTAAGGGCTGAAATCATTGTAATACTCATTTCAGGTCTTTCAAATGATCCAAAACAGTACTATGACTGTTTTGCCATCTCTGCTAATTCTGTCATTTTCCATTCAGGATATTTCTGAATATCCATTTTTGTCTATATAATATATTATCTATATTATATTTTTGTCTATATAATATATTATCACATATAAAAACAGTATTTCCTATGAATTGTCCATTCATTAGTCCCAATAAGAGTTCTGGTTCCAATTCAATATTAATCTTAAAAATTCTTTGTATCACTGTGTGTATTTGAACCAATTTTTCTGCTTTTTTACAAGATCAGCAGGCGTGATAGGACATGTTCTCCACATTTCCAACATAAATTTGAAGTATTTTTTATACATTATAAATTTTTCTGGAGTCATGTCCTATATGATGATAGTAATTTGGTCTTGGAGAGTATTATTTTTTTTCAGATAATGGCATTACAATTACTCTCCCAGTTTTTATATGAGGATGATCAAAAAATGAGAAAAACGCAATATAGAAGCATACCACTTTCTAGCACATGAGTTCCAGTCCATTACTGCATTTTTCAGAAATGGATTGTTTATCCCTGTTGATGCAGATAGTTCAGATAATAAAACGGAATGACTTCCAGCTACAGGAACTGAGAGTCATTCCATGGAGTTGATGGGTTATAAAGAAAGTTTAGTTAGGCAGTTGCTAAAGTCATTTGTATTCAGTTTGGACTATTAAAAATATTAGCTTGGATTTTGCATTATTGACTTCTAAAATTGCTGCCTCCTCAAATTCCATAAGCATATTGTTCAAGTCCAGGATCACTTCCCACAAATTAGAAAAAATTAATAAAACATCATCCATAAATAAAATTATAACATGATTCTTTTTATTAATCATGAACTTTTTCACCTTATTCTGAATGGAGTAGCAAGCTTTTCAGTGTTACAAATGGTAGAGTTGAGAATTGAATCCTTGCTTAGTATTGCTATGCAGTTCAATTGGTAGAGAGTCAAAAGCATTTGAACAGATCACAGCAGTAGAGGTGCAGTATAATGGCTAGATTATGTTCATGTTTTTTCTCCAAAGTTCAGTTTAGTTGACAATTTGAGTAGAAAGGACCATCCTAATTTGCCGAAAGCTTTGAAAGAATCCAAAGGGAACAATGAAATAAGGGTTTTGCAAAAGTTGCTATGGTGAATAATAATCAAAATGTGCCATACTGACTCAGTTAGCTTTCTATTCAATCAAAACCAGTCTGATCATTGCATATGCATTGTGTGTTAATGAGAAATTGAATCTGTTTGCTAGTATCACCATTAGAAGTTTGGCACAACTGAAAATAACGATAGAACTATGAAGCCATAGTTAAAAGATTCTTACTCAATTTAAATATAATTAAATCTTATTTTCAAGTTCTAGATCATACTGCTATTTAAACTGTTAGATTCTTCAGATGAAATAGTAAAATGTTGCTAAAATATTTATAAAATTCCTTTGTAAAGCTATCTTTGACACTTTTTTATAAGTTTAATTTGCTATGCTATATTTCTTTTACAAATATTACTTTACATAGTTTATTATATTTTATTTTGTGAAAACTAGTCATAGGAGAGATTTAGGCTATATAAATGTTGTGTTAATTGCTAAGTAATTGGGCTATGTATATATGGCAATTTAACACCAAAGATATTGAACTTTCATAGATTTAAAAAATGTGTCATTTTCTTTTTTTAAAGTTATATTTATCTTAGGAAAAAATGAATAACTTCAATAAGAAAGAAAACTTTTCCTTTCCTTTCTTTTCTTTTCCTTTCCTTTCCTTTCCTTTCCTTTCCTTTCCTTTCTCTTCATTCATTCATTCATTCATTCATTCATTCATTTATTCATGAAAACTAGAAGAAACTAACAAAACAAAGAAGCATATAATAAATAAAAATGGAACTATAAACACAAAACATAGTTCTTTTTGATATGAAAAAAATATATGTTGGTAAATCTCCTGTTGACGGAGAAGGAAGGATATCATATTTAAAGAAGTGCTTTCAGTCTGTAGTCTATTATCAGTTTATTTTCACATGTAACTTTTTAAACAATGCCAAAAATTAGTTCTGTTGATTATTTATATTAATTCCCAGATGTTGCCCAGTATTTATCAGCTTCCATTTTCTTTAATTTTCCAATCACTATAAGATAGAATATAATGAGATAGGGGAAAAAAAGAAGATCAATAAACTTTCAAGACTTCAGAATGGTGTCTTGGTGTCTTTCTCCTTAATCAGTCACGAAATCATCAAGAAGTATATGTATGGTCACAGACTGTCCATGAATATATGTTATGGGCAGGTGGTTTTATAATTATTGATGGAACTCAAGGTATGTCATCAAATACTCATCCTTCCATTAGGCAAAAGAGAACACAAGTTTAATTGCCACAGAATACTAAAATTAAACCACCAAAGGGTTTTCTTCTGTTATAAATAGATTGCAACTAGTAGTGTTCAAGAGCAAGAAGAAACATCTGAGGAACCCTGGGAACTTAGCTTTGTTCATAAGTGCAAAAATAAAAGCAAATAAAAACTTCTCTAAAATTCTATGTGTGTACAGGTACCTGCACAGACAGTATTTCTGTTGGAACTACCAATAAACATGCAAACATTCTAACAGATGCAGCTGTTTTAAAAAGAAAGATGTTTAGCTTCTGTTAACCTGCATTATAAAGCATCTTATTTGAAGGCTGCTTAGATCACTATTGTTAACATGATGTTGACTTTTCTAATATATAATAGATGATGAAATTAAGTGCAGTGACAAAAGACAGATTATGGACAGTGACACAGGTGTTTGATAATTTATTCAGATTGCACTAGCTATCCACAGCTAAAATTTGAATTCAGATACTTCCTCAATTAAGAATACTTTATAAGCTGCTTTATAAAGAAAAAAGAATATACAAGGAATAATAAAAAAGAACAAACAATGGGCAGGCTGTCCCAGCAATTATAGGTGTTTTGTGTTCCAATAAAATAGCATGGGAGAACAATGAGGTGTAGTATATGTTGATGTGTCTCAACATATACTACTATTGCTATTTTGTTGCTATTTTATTTTTTTTCATGTAATTCTGTTTTTATTGTTGTATGCCGACCAAAGATGCGTTTTTGTGAATAGGATGGACATATAAATCCTATACATAGGTAAAACAATATTTTCTAAGTACAATAATAATAATAATAATAATAATAATAATAATAATAATAATAATAATAATAATA
>NW_015386534.1:1481048-1513743 GCF_001527695.2 Protobothrops mucrosquamatus
TTCTGTATCTTAAGCCTGTCTCCTGGAGTGTTGGCTATTCCTGCCAGCTTGGTGTCGTCTGCAAATTTGATGAGTTCCCCATCTATGACCATTTATTTATTTTGCTGCTGCTGCTGCTTAATTATTATCAGTATGATCCTTTCCAGTGTCATTGTTCCTTGAAAATATTCGAGGTATGATATGCTAGATTTCTCTCTATTAAAATAGAGAAATTCCTTAAAACAACACCCCTTTGTTCTTCCAAAAATGTGGTGAGAATAATTATGACTATACAGTTACATTTTTCCTGAAAGACAAGATAATTCTGAGAGGAACTGCTAACAAATCCAGTAGTGTTTAATAAAAGTATGAGGCACTGTCAAACCAGAAACTAAAACAATGGATAAATAAAGATTTTAATGCCACTGAAGACCGGCTGAAAAACAATTACCTGTATGAACAGGCAGTAGACTTATTTAAATATATATTTGGTACCGTCAAAGAAACATTTTGTATGTACTAGAAAAGTGAGGCTATCATTTATAGGAAGATGTTCCCTCACTTTTGAAAAATAGACGGGACAAGCAGTGTAACAGCAAGTGGGAAAGGAGCAAGTAGGATCTATGCTGTGTACATGCACAAGTGCCAGATTTATACAAATTATACATATTATATTACGCCTCCATCAGTTTATTTGATAGCCTTTCTTTAAATAATTCATAGAGAGAACTGATCACTTCATAATGCCACAAACTCACAGCAGGCAAAACTAATTTTACACAATATGAAAACAGATTTTATTTATTTAAGAGTAATATTTAAAAACAACAACTTTTTTGACACCAGCTGCTGAGAAATAAATAGAATATTTTATGACAAAAAAATCTAAATGTGTTAAAAGCTGTTCAGAACAGACTGATGGTTTTCAATTGACAGATATATTTTAAAAAATCCAAAATTGGTCAGTAAAAAGTTAACTCCAAAGAGTATGATTAACAGGAATATTTTTTAATAGTCCTACGCCATGAAGATTTTTTTCCTAAGAAACATGCTGCATGCAGGTAGTAAGTTGTATGTATAGAGAGAGGAAAATATTTTCATACTTTACAACTTAAAAGAAAATGTTATTGTGTCTCTTTTCTCAAATCACAATTAGATTCAGTATTCTTAAAGTGATTTTAAAGTACTTTCAAGAACAAAAAGTATTTTTAAAAAGTTTAAATTTAATAGAGTGCTTTGCTTTGTCTTGGGAAGCAGCATTAGGATAGCATTTATCTTAATATCCTTATTGGGTTTCAGTCTAGTGAATGTTAATAGAAGGCAATGTACAAACCATATTTGATATCTCACTTTTCAATAGATGGACACAGTGAAATTTAATATGAAGGACATCTCATTGTTAAGAGATTTTAGTTTCATTTTGTTTAGCATTACATTACAAATTTACAATAATACAGGAAAGTTAAATGTATGTGTAAAAGTTGTATGAATCAGCAGACACAGTATTTACATGCTTATAACTGCCATCTTCTGTTTTAAAATGTATAAATGGGAATTTTAAGTTTAACATTAATCCTCTTTTTTAAAGAAGGTTGTATTCTAACCACAGCAATCTAGTCATGCGAAACTCAGAATTAAGGCGCGGCCCTGATGACATATTTGGTATGCTTTACAATTTGTATATCTAAATGGAAGAAAGTATTTCCATGTATACATGTTTTGGCTCTACACAAGCAGAACGGAACGATAGATATGGATCTTTGTGCTTATTGCAGGACATTATAAAGTCTGTTCATTATACAGGTTCATAGTACAGTATATTGCTAATGATCTAATGATCTGGGACTTACTTCCAGATTCCTATACATGTTCATTTAATAACTTGAACTGTCTTGTCACTTTATGAAACAGGTAACATGCCATTATCTGCTCCAATAAACGTGACATCATTATTTTTATGTTTTGTGATTTGATATATACAAGTACCAATTACACACATGCTTATTTTACATTCAGAAACATTACATCAGTGATTTTTATACCCCTTTATATACCCCTTTAAAAATGTGGTAATGGAAAGAATTGTGAAAGTTGCAATTATGTGATGATTAATAATCAGGAACACATGATTATAACTATGAAATTTAGTTGTACTTCACTTGATTCCCTGATCAGTAAATAGGGAAAAGAGATTATTTTGTCATGCTTTGCCTTCTGTTTATCTCTGAACTCTATTATCATGTTTCTTTAAATAAGGCACATCTGTAGATGCTTTTTGACATTGGTAAAAGATTTAAAAATTGCTGTGTGTAGTCATGACCGATGCAAGTGGGCGGTGCTTATCTCCAATTCTCAGTCAAGGAAGCCTGCGTTGTCTGACAGACATTTTCATTATCATGTGGCCAGCATGAAAATAGGGAAAGCAGTAAAAAGGAAAAAAAGGAAAAAGTCAAAGCAGTTCCTCTACTTCAGGGGTGTCAAACTGCTGGCCCGCGGGCCAGATGCACCATAGCAAAACTGCGCCCACCCCTTTGCCGGCAATGGCAAAAAAGTCACAATATGTCACAAAATGTCATGTGATGTTGCGAGTTTGACACCCCTGCTCTACTTGCATTTGTATGCTTTCGAATTGCTAGGTTGGCAGGAGCTGAGGCGAGTAACGGGATCTCACCCCATCACATGGCATTCAGGTCTCAAACCCGAGCTGTTGGCTTTCCAGTTAACAAGCTCAGTATCTTAACCGCTGAATCTTTGCGTCCCTTGATATGGGTAGATTTATGTCTAAAATATTTTTTGTTCTGTATGGTTATAGTTAAATCACTTAAATGTCCTAAAAATCTTTTCTGTAGAAAGGTTGAGGTCAGCAATTGCAGGTAATTTTACAAAGCATATTCAGGGATGCACATAGAATCAAAAACAGAGCCAGAACAACAACAAAAATCTGTGTTTCACAGAAGCTCTATTATAACTGCCCTACATTCCACCATTCTCACAGATTAATCAAAACCTGCTGAGTTGATCACTTATAATTTTGTATTGGTAATTGAACCAATTTTTAAACCATAAGAAAATTTGCAGTCTTTCATATATTATATTTTGACATAATTCTATAATATACAAAAGTTTGTGACGATGCATCTATTTCTTCTCTGAAATTCCCCAGCATATTATTTTTAAAAACAAAAAAATCTTATTTTCTTATTTCATGCAATTTATTTTATTGATTTTGTATATATTTGTAAATAAATGCCTTGTATTTAACTTCTAAGTTTGGAACGATAGGCACTAATAGACTCAATTGCTTCTATTGTGTACTGTTCAGTCCACTTCAGTGGATCATTGTATTTCCTTTTTTTATTCCTGTTTGCAACTCAGAGAAATAGCAGTTGCTTGAGTTATAATTACATTTGCCTTCAGGCAAACCATAAATGTTTCCAGGCAATTTGCTGTGAAATTTGACATTACTTTTGATTGCCCTTATTTGTACCAATATTAAAGTAATGTTTTCCCCTTTAGCTGATAGCATCCAATGCAACTGCTAGGTATATATTATCTATTTGCTTTGCCAGCATTACTTTGAAAGTAAAAGTAAGGTAGTACATGGAATCAAGGATAGTGTCTGTTCATTATTTACAGCTGTTCTGAGCACCTTTGGCTCCTTCAGTCCTTAGGTAGCCTCCTTTTCCCCATTCTGTTGTTATATCTCACTAAAAAGCTATATGCAACAGTGTAAGTACATTATTTCTCTAGCTCTCTACCTATTTCTGCCATATCAGAAATGTAGTAATCTGCTATATCAGAAATGTAGCAATTTTGCAACAATAACATTGCAGTCTAACCAGTATTTGGTACCTTAAGGAGAAGAGAGGAACAGGTCATTTTAAATAAAATGCTGCTTTTGACTTACTTTTAACGTTTCTATTTGCTAGTTCCCTCAATATTATTCAGTTCAGATTACAATGTAACGGAATGTGGAGAACATACACAAGAAATGATGGATATAGTCCTGCAGCCAGATCCAATGTGTTCTTTGATTAGCAGATGTTTTTCTCACTGACATTCAGTCTATTTATTTTCTATGCTGCCAGGGAATCACAACAAAGTTAGTGGTGGGATTCAGCCGGTTCGCACCACTTCGGCAGAACCGGCATCCACACAGAGAACCAGTTGTTCACATATTTGAATCCCACCACTGAACAAAATGAATAGGGGCACCATAAGAATGAGAAATGGGAGCCAAAACGTGCATGCTGCATAGTATTTTAAATTTTCAAAAAGGAAAGGACCCTAAAAATAATGGTAAGTTGGTGCAGTTATAAAGCAAATAATCAAGTGACTAGATCCATTTTTACAATAGTCTTTAAGCAAATGTACTGGTCATTAAGCAAATCTAGCTTCTCCCTTTTACTTCACTTGTCACAAACTAGCTGGGAAGATCACAAATCATGATTACATGATCACTGTTATAAATGCAAACCTGTTGCCACATGCCTCAATTAGAATGATGTGACAATGGGGGTGGTGTGACAATTGTAACTTGAGAACATGTTGTAAATTACTTTTTCCAAGCCTGTCAAAACTTCAAAGCTTTGTTTAAAAAATGATTATAAGGGCATGAATATCTGTATTGTGATACTTCTATGCAGTGCTTTTTTTGTAAAAAAAAAAAAAAAAAAAAGGTGCCGGAACTCACACACGTCATACAACCCGCCTTGCCTACCCTACAAGATTCCATCCCAAAAAAGGTGCCGGAATTCCGTTCTGGGCGTTCTATGACAAAAAAAGCCCTGCTTCTATGTAATTCAATTGATGTCATTTGGTATTAAAACTTTATTCTGAGTTCTTGATATATAATTCCATGAGAAGAAAATATATGTAGTATTCTGCGTATATGCAATGATACTGCATTGATCATGCATTGATACCTAGCACTGACGATATTACCTAGTTGGATAATGAAATGTTTGCAAGTAAACAACCAAGATCAGAAAGCACAAAAGATTCCACAGTCTTTATATAGAGAGGCAAGACAAATTTTGCAACAATAACACTGCTGTCTAACCAGTATGCATGAGCTATGGTTCTAGATACATTCTAATTATGCAATTTGTGGACCAAATTCTTATAAACTTGCATTTCCAAAACATGTAATTTAAGAAATTGGCTCTGGTAACACTTTAATAATAAATCAAAATACAGGATATAAATTTGTGAAAAAAATCAGTTTGGTATGTTCATCTTAGAGTAGCAGAAACTTGGTAACTGGCAGTATCAATAACTTATTCTCCAAATGTGCTAGGTATTAGATAACTTTACAAATATCCATGTGTCCTATAAATACAATAGACATATTTCTAACAGTCCAGGTGGGTTGTAAAAATTGTTATTCCAAGTTAGCAAAATTCCAAGTAAAAAAAATGTAACATTCAAATAAAAACCTGGCCTGTAAAATGGATTTATCTACATCAGTAACAGATGTATCTTTGCTTGAAACAAACAAAATGATACAAAAATTACACCTAGTTGGGAGGTAAAGAGAGATCCAGTATATTTGAAAATGTTATCTGTAAATTCAGACTGTCTGTCTTTGAAAAACTGACTCATTGTATTATATTTATATTATAAGAACATAGCTGAAAGGAATTTAAACAGATTGCAAATGGTCAGATGAACAATGTTTATAAGTAATTCTATATAACAGGGGTCCCTAACCCCCCTAGGCATGGCCCACTACCATGCAGTGAGTTGTTCAAAACCAGGCCGCCCAAAGTGGTGGGCAAGCACGCACACATGTATTCTCCCTTGTGCAAGCAGCGTGCATGTGTGCTCCATTTGCATGAGTGGTGGGTACGCGTGCCCACCAATCGCATCAATGGAGCTATGCGCACACATGCACTTACCCGCCGCTCTCATGAAACCAGCCCCTCTCCCCCACCCACACCGGTCCGCAAAGCTGGAAACGTTGGGAAATTCTGTTATATGAGACCAAGCGGAATAAGTATGTAATATCTTCTAGGAAGTAAAACCTAGTGAATTCATTGGGAAGAGATGAGAAAAGGCAGGCTGGTCAGCCTTTTAGCCTTCTAGAAGGCCATCAAGAGCTGGCTTTTTACCCAGATATTAGGCTAGAGTGAGGATCTTTGGGTTGTGGGACATCCCAATATTATATTGCTGCCACTTACTAATACTATTTTAAAATTTAATTTCAGTTGGTATTTTCCTAATACACAATATTTTTAAATAAATTGTAAATCACTCAGCTATCAGTGAAAATTACAATCATCTAGATTTTCAGAAATTTTAATTGTTTATTTCTTCTCCCTAAACATAATATTTTGTAGGGTACCCTTGTTGTTTCTTATTTATTTGATTCACTTGGTATTGAATAATGCAAAGTATGAGAATAAACTCAAAAAACATTTAACTGCACATGGGTTCTTAGTTTTAGAACACGAGTGTTAACATTGCAATTCATTTTTAGATGAAAAGTTCATATGCGAAATCAAAAAGACTTATTTTCTTATGTAGATGAAAGTCTGCTAAATGCTAAAAAGCTAAAAGCTGTATACTTTCCACTTTAATGAAATGCTGTCTTAAGCAAAAGCATAATGGAAATGAAACTTGAAGAGAGAAAAGATTTTGTTAGAAGGAAGTGTGAACAAGAAATTGAAATGATCATTTTTTAATCTCTGGAATTATTTTCCTCTTCCTAATTTTAATTTTACTTGATTATTAAGCTTACAGGATAAATCCTCTGTAAGATAGAAAGTAAAGTTAAATGAACTGTCCCATCACTTTTGCAACTTTTCTCTTAATAAGTGCAGTTTAAAACTTTCCATATGAATTGCTTATAAGGGTAGTCACCAGTTTTAGAAGAAGAAAAAGCATTGACTCCTTTAGAAAATAAACATTGTCAGAATTGTTTTTTATTTTATTATTTTACCCCATAAATTTGTTAATTAAAATTGACAGTATACTATCTAGTTATTTAAGTTCTATGTTATACTTTTTGGAGCACTATGATATTTATAAACTAAGGCACAAATCTATCTATCTATCTATCTATCTATCTATCTATCTATCTATCTATCTATCTATCTATCTATCTATCTATCAGACAAGATTAAATAAAAAATTATTAAATTGAACTCTCTTAAAATTCCAACAATCTCGGTCAAATGGTATTGGGATTATGATTTAATTTAGAGTATTGTATGAGAAGTAAAGCAACAAATTTTTGTCTAACATTTTATGTAGCATACTCGCTTAAATTGCTGTCACTTTAAGAGAAACAGTTTTAGCATATTGCTTTTCTAAAGTACTCTTGTATAAACACTACACTGGAACATTTCATTAGCATTTAGAGAACAATAAAGAAACACAGTTTAATAGGGTAATATGTTTTAGTGGCCTTAGCAGAACCCTACTTAACACAGTGGGATTTTCTACAGCACAGAGACATAGGAAACTGTTCTGTATACATTTACTGTGTGGGACTTCCTCCTTCTAGGGAGCATGTGGTTTAGAGCAAAGGAAAATAACTTTCCTCCTGCAGTTTACCAATGAAAGAAGTATTTTAAAATACAGTGTTTGAGAGTGAGATCTAAAATTGTCTCTGGCAGAATTATAGAACTCTGTTATATTTGTAAAGATGCTTTCATTATTAAGAAAAGAAACAAAATTAATTATTTTATATCAAAGTATTATGGTGACCGTTAAAGGAATCTATATTTAAAGATTATGGTAACAGTCCAGAGGATATGTCTGTGGTATATATACATTCACTTGAATACTGCAAACAACAAATATTGCCTAATTACATGAAATGTGAAAAATGTAGTGCAGTGAATTTTGTCACAGTGTACTGAAATATATTTCATATCCTGGTTAGGTACACAATTCACATTGTGTCCTTAAGTGTCAATATTAAAGTAGAGTGAAGAGAGATAAAGGAGTTCATATTTACTTAGGGCACGAACCATGAATTTTGGCTCTCTAGTCTGGTGGCACTTTTCATTCAGCAATTTACTTTCCTTTTAAAAATGAGATTTTTTTTTGTCTAATTAAGCAGTGATGAGCTTTCAAAGTATGTGCAAATTGTAGAAGAGTTATGAAGCATGGGCATCTTTTCATTCATTCCAACAAAAAAGTGGCTTCAGTTTCTAACACACCTAACTTTTAAGCTTAAAGAAACTTTTTCCAAACTTTCTAGTTTGATGAATGTCCCAATATTTTAACCTTTATTATTTATTTTCTTTGGGATTTAAAGATGTGTTAAAATTTGGAATGATACTTGATATTTAAAAAAAAACTTCTCACAATTTGCAAAATTCTTCCCTAGACTTTAAAATTCTGCTTGTTTTTTCCCCATGAAGATTCAAAGTTATAAAAACCTAATCATGTACATTTTCATGCATTTTAATTATTAAATGTTTACCCTGTAAAAATGAAACGTTTGACATGGCAATGAGACATTACATGGGAAATTTCAAAATACGAAGGGAGCTTGCTGTGTCATGGAGAGCTATTGCTGAAATAACAGAAGCTAGACATGGAAATCAAGCCATGTCTAAATGATTGAAGAAAGTCCCTAGGTTCTGGCTAAGAAATTAATGTCTTAAGCTTTTAAATAAAAAAAAATACATAATGATCATCATAAAAATGTACATTGTGTAAAAATAAAGTATTTCTGAAGTTCGTTTGTAAATTCCAAAAACCCATAAAGGGGCATGATAGAATGTGACATTTGTATCTCTCTGTTCTCTTATTTTATTTATATGATTATGTGCCTAAACAAAGTTAAAGCTGCTTCCTTGAATGTATTATAAGAATTTTCATATATCCAAATAACTTTTAAATATTAATTTCCATTATATCAGTAAGGGAAAAAGTAGTAGTATGGTCCTATTCTAATGAATATTTTTCCTTGGAGAAAATTCCAAATAAACTAGATAAAGTGGCCAGCATAAATGTTGCAGTATAAATGTTACTTATTTATTCATCAGTATTATAGTAAATTGTGCTATAGAATATTAAGAAATGTTAAAGAAATTTTCATTTTCTGAAAGGACATTTTAGACAAGAAGCAATTCAAGTTATTTTAACCTATTCAGTGCTAAAATGTAACAAAAAGCAGATATTGCATAAGAAACTAAGGTCTATCGTGAAGAAGCAGTGATTTTATCTTTATTTGTTTATATCTTTCATGCAGTATTTTAGGTTATAAAACCCCTTAATTTGAACTGTTTTCCAGTTTTCACTGATGAAAATAAAGTACTTTCATTGCTTTAATGGTGATTTCCAATTACATTTTTCCTCAGTTTTCAACTAATATAATTCATGTTCCTTCTGTCAGATCCTTTTTTTCTATATTGCATTCAATGTACATTTCCTTGGTTGAACCAGTGTGAAAGGCATTGCCAAAATCCAAACAATTTATATCCAGCACATTTCCTTCATCCACCCAGTTTGCTACTGAAGAATGATAGTTACAGAACTACTTATTTATATTGGTTCAGAATGTATGTAAAAGAATTGCAGCCCCTGTTTATTAACTCATATTTCTTCTTGGTAGTAATTTGAAGCATGGGAGACAATATCATTCTATATAAAAAGTGAGGTTGAAAAATCAGGACATTTGCAACCTTTGAGAAATTGGAGAGTCTAACATGTTATGAAGACATGAAGAATATAAGCAAATTTGCAATGAACTGAAGGCTCAGACTCAGAGCTTAAAAGAATTTATATCTTTAGTAAAAAAAAAATATTTGTGCAAGGCCTCTCAAAAGCTGCATGCTGTCAACTGTTCCTGTTCTTTAGGAACATAAACAGGATCTAGGGACAGCTTGTGCAAGAAAACAGTTGGAATACTGGAATACTATAGTTTTTCTGTAGCCAGCTTATTTTTCGTCATCGCCCTGTGTACGAGGGAAGTGTCAAGAGGTATTGTGAAAAATTCTTAGCCCATTTAATCAGCAATTATAAGAATAATTTAGTATATTTTAAAATTCCAGCTTTAAAATGCTGACAGTGCTTCAATAGCTGGACTCTTCAGAAAATTCTGAAGAGTAGTTACAATAGAAAATCCTTATGATAACAAAACTGTATATGCTACACAGCCTTCATTTATTTTACATTTATTCTGTATTTGTATCCTAATTCTGTTCCTCTACTTCTTTTTACTTATTGCTTAAATACCTAATTTATTGGGGTTAAAAGTATGATAATGTGTGATAACAAACGCTGGGAATGGGGCTGTGCTTTGGGAAACTGTATGGTCTATGAGTTAGTTACTTAAAGCTATATATATATATATATATATAAACAGGACCGTTTAATATAAACAAGCCTGTGAGTAAAAAAGTTACTTACTGAGCTTTCATCAGCCAAACTACTGACGTCATCAGAGTTAGAATGCTAGATGATTAGGGAGCTTGCCTATATACAGCTGCCTGTCTCTGTGCCCGGCTCCTCGAGCGCATCATTGGCCCATTAGCTATGTTACTCTGCAATGTGTTAAATTGATTCTCATCCAGCAGCCTGTTGGTGGATCTGATGATTGTAGTTCCCTCTCCCTGATCCTGCAAAGAACAACTATTCAGATGTTCCTGCTTCATACTCTCCCCCCTTTTTTGTCTCTCTTTCTAAGCCGTTCGTCATCTCCTCCCATAGCAGCTCTTGCCGCCTCACCTGCAGCCCTATCACTCCAGTCCTGCCAGTTGCTATCTCGTTATGGTGTCACCCACCTCCCCTCCTCTTTTGCCAGTTCGCTGTCCTCCCTAGGGATCGCAGCTTCCCCATTTGTAGAGCCATGGTCTTGCTTTTGCACCGTATGGGATGGCCATCTACTCCATGGATTACCATGTTGTTTCTCCCATCTTCTGAGACTCTGGTATGCTGGTAGGAGGTCTATGTGCCGGTTGATGGAATTTTCATCCGAAAACCAGGCTTCTTTAAGAAGGCGGCCACTCTTAGTGGTCTCACGAGATATGGTCTGTGCGTTTTCCAGATCGAATGTATGGTTCAAATTGGCCATGTGAGCCCACACTTGCGAGCACTGCTCCTGCCTTTTAATTGCCAGTTCATGTTCATGGACCCTAGTCCTGAGCCTTTTAGCTGTTTCCCCAACGTAATTGCAGGGGCAGTTCCTGCAATTATTCTATAGACTATGGAAGACTATTCACCGTTGGGGAGCGGCTCTTTGGGATGCATAATCTGGGTTCTTAGGGTCTGCTCTGGTCTATGGGCAATGCTCACATTGTGGGGGGCCAGCAGCCGAGCCGTGGCTTCGGAAACATCACAGATGTAAGGTAAAGCTATCCGTGTGGCTGGTGTCATCTTTGCTCTGGAGAGTTGGGCCCTGTGGGGTTGGCATGGTCTGCTGTAACGTCTCACAAATTCTGTGGGGTAGCCATTGAGCCTAAAAGTACGATATAGATGTTTTCTCACTTCAATTTTGGCTCTCCCTGTGCTGCAATGGGAGTTGATTCGTTTAAATAAAGTCCTAACACAACTAATTTTGTGTGCTACAGGATGATTACTCCTGTAGTGCAGCATTCTATCCGTATGAGTGGGTTTACGATAGACGGATGTACACAATTTACAGTTGGAGTGCCGATTAACCAGTACATCCAAGAAGGCAAGTGTGCCTTGGATCTCTTTCTCTGCCGTAAACCGGATGTCCGGATATACGTAATTCAACTGCTCCAGGAATTTGATGCTGTCTTGTCTTTTGATAATTACAAAAGTGTCATCCACATAGCGTGCCCAAAATTTAGGGCGATACCTAGCCATTACAGTCACCTCTAACCGCTGTAACACTGCCTCCGCAATGATACCTGAGATGGGAGATCCCATATATATTTTATTGCTATCATTAGAAGAGTTCTCATGAAAATAATTCCTATTATTAAAAAAATCCTATTATTAAGAAGAGCTGACTTTAGTGTCGACATCATGTGAATATTTTAACAAGGTACGGAATGCATGTAGAGCTTTTACCAACTTACCAGAAGTGACCGTGGGAGATTTTGGTATTTACTTTGTTTAATCAAAAACTCTAATAGAAGTTACTGTTGCAGCTGTGTAGATGTTTGGGTGAGCATATCTGCTTCCCACTGATGTTGTGGCTATGTGTGAATGTTTGTATGAGTACATTAGGAAACACATATGCTGTATTTTAGGTCATGTGAGCAGGAGGGAGAAGGGAAGTGGCTTAGACTGGAGAAATCAACAGCATTCTGAATCAGTGCCATTACATTTTATCCTGGGAATCCATTTGTGATATTTTTCTTTATTGTTTTCTCTGTAGGTCTCAGCATTATCCAGTCCATTTTTAAATTTTATCTTTCTTTTGCTAACTTTCCCCTGTATCAAAATGTTCACCTTTCAGAATTATTCTGTTGATGGCAGACAGAATCTTAATTCCCTATTGATAAAATATCAGTATCTTAATAAACAAAACAACTGTATAATTTGTACCCCATTTTTCTGTTGACATTTGCTGTTATAAGTTTGTATATCATGTTAACCTTTATGTTTTTCCTCTTTTATATTATTAGAATTTTAGATTATCTGAATTTGAAGGGATTGACTTGAATAAGGGGGAAAGGCTGCAAAATTAATCAAGGGCAAGCTTCAAAGAACTTTAGAAATGTTTTATGAATGATCAGCCCATATGCAAAAAAGTATTTATTCAGCTTATATCTTGTTTTTCCACTCTGCCTAAATATAAGGAAATTACAATATCTAATTAAAATTTAGAGACATTTGGATCCTATATGTTAAAAGTTAAATTTAATTGATCACTTTTTACTCTTTTTTTAACAGTATTTTTTTTTATTTTTTGTTCTTGTTAGGGTTGAATACTCTTTTGTTTGTTTTACTGTTTTGTATTTTATTTTCTATGATAAAAATAATATTAAAGAGAAAATTTAGAGACAAATCAGTTTAAAGCATACAAATATTGTAAATAAATAAATAAACTGTACCCAATAAACTGTTCAAACTACTTTAGAAACCTGATTAACTGGCATGTTCATCATGCCAGTTAATCATTAACAAGCTTTGTTCTTTAATAAAACAGTATTAAAAAAGGGGCTAACTTGGGCTTCTAGTGAAACCTGGTTGTTAAATACTTGTGCTCTTGTCTCTGGTCAATCATCTGACTACAGTATTCTAGAAAAGCAAAAAAGTGGCCCCACTTAGAATGCATTATACGCTAGTAGTTCAAGAAGCAGTTAACTAAGGCATTTGTTACTGACCTGGCATATTTAGCACCGTAACTATCCCACTTGTGCAATTCTAGTCCTGTCCATTACTAAACCTTCAGCAGTACATTCAACAAGGAGCCTACATCTTTAAGAGGGGTGTAATCCCTGCCAAAATGTTTGAATTCATATCCCTCTGTTAAATTTTAGTCTGTGCGCTGAAGCTGTATCATTACTCAAATTAGATACTTTTTAGAATTTAAAAAATTCCTTTGATTCCAGGAGAGATTCGATTGTTCGGCATGGAAAGCAAATCTCAAATATCTCTCTTCAGTTTGAAGTACATATTAAGTATTCATTTGACTCGGAACAGTTCTTTAGCTTACTACAGTAATGCAGTTGAGCTGAAGATAAAACCTTGGAAGGGGCTAATGTATTTGTATTTGTGGGTGTGTGTACAAATTCCTAATATGTATAAGACTGATCTATAAATTTATAGCATCTATAACTAAATAGGAATAAAGAAATATGAAATTCATAGCTTATTTAGTTTTATTATCTCTGGCAAAATACAAACAAAAATGCTATATTTTTTGAATACTTTAACTTACCTAAGCTCACTGAAATAATGCAAAATATAAAGAGAAAATTTTGCAGTGGTGTTTACAGATTGTCTGTTACCAGCTATCTTTACACAAAATTGTAGATGGCAGAGTGGATTTTAAGAACTAAATCAACATGCACATGATTGAATGACAGTTTCAAAGTTAAAATTTTGTGCTACGTAAGATTCATGAGATGCTAGATATATTGTTTCATGAGAGCTATCTTTATGTTTAGAGAAAAGCAACTATTGATTATTAAATGGGTGTATATTGTAATATCCTAACAAAATCTTTTTTTTTCTTACCAAAATAAATGCTTTGTGAGACTTCATTGTCTGCTGTCTCTACTTATTCCAACAACTCTTTGGCTATATGAACTGACTGTACATACCTTATGCTGATTTAGAAGGGGAGCTTTGTGTTTTAATATTTGTAAATAACTAGTATCACATTTTGTTGAGTTGTCTATAGTAAAAATCAAACAGGACATGCTATCATTTTGTTTTTGATGACATATTTTTATTTTTGCTTTTTATTCTTGCTTTGCTGTTTTATATCATTGTATCTGTAAAACTATGCAGTACTATTCCCAAAATAGCACAACAACCCAGAAACTTTGGCGCCACTATTTCACCAGTGTATTGTATATTTCATTTTTAAAAAAACATGATATTTTAATCCTATAGTTATATAAGCACAACATCTACCCCCAAAGTATAAGAGATTATTGCTTATTCCTTTGCTTTCTTAGCATAGATCTTACATAATTTTGTCTGAGAAAAGAGATTTTTAAACAGTTGTTTTGAATAAAATTGTACGTTACATTTTGTTTTTCAATTCTGTGCAAGTATTTGCAGTTAAATATACTATAATTTAAACAATGTGAATGCAATCTGCCTTAGCAGCCCTGATGACAGAAATACATCAATAAACCGTGAAGATTTCCCATTTAGTGCATACATCTGTATCAAAGTGCTGTTCCTTTTTCATTTCAGTTTTGTCCTAAAATTTCTTGTGTGTGTGTGTGTGTGTTTTATTGCTCATTCCTCCCACAATCATGCGTATGTAAATTCATCTTTTTTTAAAAAAAATTATAAGCCTATTCTTTTAATAAGTTAGCTGTTGATATAAAGATTCGGGAAATGTTCCTATCTCCCCCCCTTCTTTCAGAATGCTATTTGCGAACCTTTATTTCAGAGCTATATTTTTCTACTCTGAAGTGTCTTCTTTATTTCTTTCTTCATTACAAACTACTCTGAAAGAGCTTTTCTAACTAAAAAAAGAGAGCTATGCTTGACTGATAATGCATTGCTTTGGATGGTGAAACATTATGAAAGTTTAATTTTTAATTAAATCTGAAATAGCAATTATTACTGAAAGAGATTTTAACCTGTTTCTTTTCAGAGTGCCTGAAGTTACATTTTAGATGCTGAAATCACTGCACCTTAAAAACAAAAAAAGGTTGAATTGAATTGCATTCCTGTAAGTAAAAGATTTTCTAATACTTTTTGTCAAACACACATTAGCAGAATATGTGGATCTAGGAATATACACAGACAAACATGCACATATCAATACATAACAGCAGTTCACGTTATACTTTATTATTTTTGATAGTACTTATTATAGACCCTATATATTTTGTTTGTGCTTTCTGATTTATATATAATTATGAATGTTATAAAGCTTCATCTCCATTTGAATAAATTTGAGAATAGGAAAGTTTCTTGGTAAGCCACAGGAGGATTCAGATATATCAAATAACAGAAGATGCATATTTCCTTGGGTGTTTGTTTTGGATATCTGAACTATTGCACACCATAATCAAAATAGTACAATTTATTTATTTTGAACAATTAAGAAATTATTTCCAAAATCAAAGAGAGGTGGATATTAAGTTGCAGTATCTACTTTTAGTTTCTTGTTAGAACTCTTTCACTCTACTAAGTGAATCCATGCGCAGAATGATGCTCGTGAGGATTAATTTGAGGAATCCATTTTCACTATGTCAGTGTTATTAAATAGTTAGTAACCTTTGCAGATTTGTTTATAGTTAGCCAAAAAAATTATAATAGATTTCTTGCTAAAAATGCAAATTATTATACAATTTTTCCTTCTTTTGCCTTTTTAATTGGGAAAATATATTTATCAGGAATTGCAGAACTATCACAGTGTTTTTAGAGCTGTTTCTTTTTATACATAGTACTATATCTTAATCCTTTCTCTCTTGACTGATACAGGAGTAGTGGACTTAGTTTTACACACTTATGCATGATGCTATTTGGTTTCATTTCCTTAAAATGCTGGTTTCTTTCTCATTTATCTTTGTGTATGTCAACATTCATTATCTTACTGTGCTTTCATAATTATTCCAATTGCAATGTAAAAAAAATGCAATTTTTTTCTTCTCTGCCTCTGAATTTGTGTTCTGTGTCATTTTCCAGTACATGACTTCAACTCATCCATCCCTTCACACAATACATGACTATCCCTTATTCTTGTTTCTTTGTCTTAGCACCTTTTTTCTTATCAGTAGTTTCCATATAATCTTGCTTTGCTTTGTCACATTTCTTTACTTTATATTCAGCAACTGGCTTTCTGGTTGGAGAAGGGATAAAATATGGTTAATCAATTTTTAATAAGTACTGTTAATCTACCTGCTTCTTCTGAACTAGCAAGAATGCTAATAGTAGTAGTATTAATACGATTTTTATGTTGTTTTAATTCTTGAGAGGGAGCCACCCAGAGTTTGGTATAAGATGGGTGGCTATGTAAAGGTTTAAATGTTATTTCTGATATTACGGGACAAAAGTCTTCTTTACTTAACAGAATTTTCTTTGGAGTACATAATATAAGATTGGTTTAAAATTGGAATATCAATACTAAGGTATTATATTTAACTCTGTTGATTTACCTATTCTCCTTGCTTTATTAATCTCCAGTTCCTTTTTTGAGCTCATGAATCTGTTCTAAATGTATTCCCAATTTGTTGATTGTTTTGCAACATAGCAATTGATAACTCTTACTTTTATAGCAGCAAGCTTATCTGAAAATAAACTGAAATGTTCATTCCAGACTACTCAGCTTGGTTGGTTTTTACAGGTACTTATTTTTTGTAAAAATACATAAAACTGATTTTACTGTATCAGAGTTCATCTAACTAAGGAGTAAGCAAGTTAATTATGGGCTGAATATGGCTTCCTATATTAGCCTCTATTCAAGTATCCAGTAGCTTCCCAATCTGTAAAATAGAGTTTATCATGTGTTGTAATGATTTTAGTACTTAATCTTCTAAATAGTCCAGACAGTTTCCTCATTTTGACCTTTTTTATAGCTTCATAGACTTCCCTTATTGTTAAAGGTTCATTCATTTTTTTTCTGATTTTCTGTGATCTTGTGTAACTTTTGCTTATTTAAATAGGGAAATTTCCTTCCTTCCTTCCTTCCTTCCTTCCTTCCTTCCTTCCTTCCTCTATTATTTTCTACAAATAACTCAAATTGACAAACATATCCACCCCCTTCCTCCTCTTATTTTCTCAACAACAACCCTGTGAGGTGGGTTGGGTTGAGACAGAGCAACTGGCCCAGTATCACACAGTTTTATATAATTTAGAGTAATATTGATGAAATATGTTTGCATGTTTAAATTATCAGTTATTAAGTTATTTCCATCTTTTACTTTTTCTGTTTTTGTTTGTTCAGTTTATATATCAATCATTTCCCTGTTTATTTATAAATCCAAAATTAATTTAAGTTGCATAAATTATTTTTAACTCCATTTCTCTTACTGTTAACAAAGACAACTGCAGCATTGTGACTTTCCTTTCCTCGGAGCTGTGATTGCTGGGTGCAAAAAAGCCCTTGCCAGCTGTTTGGCTGAGCAACTGCTGTCTCAACTGTACCCTACTTGGAGATCATCCTGCTGCTGTGGAGGTGCTATTCTTCTGGCTGCGATGATATGGGATTTAGCATGGCTCTTAGCTGGCTTGGAAGTGTAGCTACTACAACTTCCACATGTTGGTCTTCTCTTCATTTCTCTTGGTCCCATTGACTTTTGGACCTTAACCATTTCACTAGTCTATTCCATTAGCTGAGCTTGCTTTGCTTCTGTTAGACAATTGCCTGATCCAGTGCCAATTTCCATCACTGATCTGGATCTATGCCACTCCATTTTCCTGGCCACCTTGGCAACTGATCTCTGCTGCAAGGAACTGTTGCTGTTGTTGATCGCCACAATGAATGGTATTTCCCCCAGAACTGGTTCCCATTATTGAAAACCCATTGTTAATTGACTGGGTAGCTGGATTCTCTTACTATTACCATTTTATGCCTGAAGCACCATCTTAGGTGTGGTAAGGCACTCCAAAACTTGGAAGCCTCATCATAACTCAGAATTTATCAGTGGAAAGAATGCAACTGTGCCATCTTTTGCCATTGCCCCCAAACCTTCTCCAATGTTCACTGTGACCAACTTAAAAAACTTCTCATTCTTTTATGGATGAGCCAATCATGCAAATAGGAGGCCACAAATGATTTAAATCTAACTGCTCTCTCACAATATTTATTTTGTGCTTTCTTATGACTTCAAGATTGTAGCTACAATTATGCCTTTAAAAGAAATAGCATACTGTACCATCTTTTTTGGCTGACGGTTCACCCTGTCAGAGCAAAATTTCTGATAAGCAGTCCTCCCATGCTTTCCCATTTTTACCTTTAAAGTAAAGTATTATATGTCACTTTGTGATATTATTATACCATTATTCCTGTTTGTGTTTTCTTATAGCATGATATTGCAGCAGACTGTACAGGAATAAATTTTGGTTACTCAACAGACATTATTTAATGATAAATTAGTACTGTACATGCTGACTAACATAGTATGGCAATATGGCTTTTGAAGGTATATTTTTGTCAGCACTTAAGACTACATCTTTCTTGGCCCTTTCTTTCGATACTGTACTTTGAATTACTTGAGAGCCATTTTTTTGTTATGTGTGACAAATGGTTCTTCCAAGTTGATGAGATGTGCATATTTTATTGTTTCCAAAGCAAGAGATCACAAGTGTGAAATGAAATATTGCAGGAGGCATAAAAGTGCAGAGATGAAGGTAGAATTTGCATTGGCTTCACTTCAGCACAGATGGTGAAAAACTTGAAGCTACTTTTGGGTCCTGAGACCTTGCCCCCTCGGGCTAATAAATAATGGAAGAAACTGGGAAAATTAATTCCACTGAGATCAAATGATTCATACTTCTTAAAAATATGAGCCATGGGAAACCTGCCTGCGTTTCATTGTATTCTTGTATGCTTTGAAATATTTATTCAGTATTGTAGGATTTCTAATCAGCAGTTAATCAAGGCTTAATAAAATGAGATATACTCTTAATGCAGCATAGGCTTCCCATATTTCCTGTTTGCTGAATTGGAAGAACAACTGCATCTTTATCATAGTATAATGAACCAAGAATATCCAAAACTAAAGTGTTGAATTGCAGGCACAATGAAGCTGAACCAGGCTGATGTAGCAAAGAAAATATTCAAATTTCATTTCAGGAATAGGTCACTAAAAGCAGAGTGTTAATAAGTATAACATACTAGTTTGTTGTTTAGACAAAGGCAGAAGGTCAAATCCATGATAGAATGATGATGATGATGATGATGATGATGATGATGATGATGATGATGATGATGATGATGATGATGATGATGATGATGAAAATGAAGTTGGAAGGGACCTTGGAGGTCATCTAATCCAACCCCCTACTAAGGAGGAAACCCTGTACTATTTCAGACAAATGGCTGTCCAGTCTCTTCTTCAAAACTTCCAGTGTTGGAGCATTCACCGCTTCTGGAGGCAGGTTGTTCCACCGGTTAATTGTTCTAACTGTCAGGAAGTTTCTCCTTAGTTCTAGGTTGCTTCTCTCCTTGATTAGTTTCTATCCGTTGCTTCTTGTCCTAACTTCAGGCACTTTGGAGAGTAGCTTAACCCCTCTTCTTTGTGGCAGCCTCTGAAATATTGGAACATTGCTATCATGTCCCCCCTCATCCTTCTCTTCATTAAACTAGACATATCCAATTCCAGCAACTGGTCCTTATATGTTTTACCCTCCAGTCCCCTAATCATCTTTGTTGCTCTTCTCTGTATTCTTTCTAGAGTCTCAACATCTTTTTTACATTGTGGTGACCAAAACTGGATGCAGTATTCCAAGTGTGGCCTTACCAAGGCATTGTAAAGTGGTATTAATACTTCACATGATCTTGATTCTATCCCTCTGTTAATGCAGCCTAGCACTATGTTGGCTTTTTTGGCAGCTGCAGCACACTGCTGGCTGATTGTCCACTGGACTCCGAGATCCCTCTCACAGTTACTACTATTGAGTAAGGTACCACCTATACTATACCTGTACATTTGGTTTTTCTTGCCTAAATGTAGAACTTTACTTTTTTCACCATTGAATTTCATTTTGTTAGATAGAGCCCAATGTTCAAGTCTATCCAGATCCTCCTGTATCTGAAGCCTGTCTACTACTGAGTCAAGTTGATTCTTTGTCATTGTGTCTTAGCAAGATAAACTCAGACAACAGAACTTGCAGTTTCCAAGTCTGAGAGCCGTAATGGGCATTTCAGAGAAAGTCTCAGAATATCAATTTTCACTTCATTTTTTTAATGCTTTCTCCAAGTATGTACCAAATTGAAGTCTTCCAAAATGCAATTTCTCTGGTATAAGTAAATGATCTTTTCATATATTGTGCATATAAGTAGAACTAGTATTTTTCTTATTTAGAGGGAGTTTAGGGGCTTTTTTGTCAAGTCATATCAAGCTTTACTGTGTTACTTTTTTATGTATTCCCATTTCAACACAGTAGTGAATCATGTTTTTGCAATTGTAGTACGTGAGGGCATTATGGAAAAACTTTTTTGGTTTTGTTTTGATTTTTCCATTGTTCTTAGCCAACACCATGCTGTTTAAAAGTTTGGGATAGAAAGACTACCTGAAATCTTCAAAAGATATGTGTCTTCAAAAGAGATTTACCTGGCCTTATCTAGCCCAATTTCTAGTTGGTCTAGATTTTTGGAAGTGAGAGAAGGCTTAGCTATATTGTCTTTTTTTCAAGGGGCAGAGAAATTTATTTATGATGCTGCTTTTAAACTGGAGGCTTAAAAATCCAAGCTAAACGCCACAGTATAAAATATTATATTATCTGAAACCTTTCAGTACAATTAATTTTAACTGGATGAATGATTAATATAGAAAATGGCATGGAATATATTTTGAGGAAAATAATTTATACAACATTGGAATCATCCTACTTTAGTTTCCAGAAGATATTAGAGCCAGTTTTACCTTGGATTATCTGAACAGGGCTATTCATAAAACAAGAATACTTAGGGTAAATTTTGGCAGGCTGAATAGGTGAAAGACATGAGCCTAGAGGTTTCTGAAATGCGTTTTGAGAAAATCATGCCCAAAACGCAATGGCCTTTGTAAGACAAAATAAGTTGTCGTGCTGAAAAGTAGCAGCAGCTGCTGTGTTAAGCTGTTAAAAGCCTTTTAAAAAGAAATCAAAACAGTGTGGGTGGTTGTGTCATCTTCACTTATACAACACCTAGATGAATGTCTAAAAAATATCAGTAAAGAAAGAATGCTTCCTTTATATTGGGTGTTCAAATGAAACAAACAAACAAATGCTTAGTTGATATAGATGGCAACAAATGAACATTTTAAAAGCATGTCTAATTTCTGAAGCAGCTTAAAATTAAAGATCTGTAAAATATAATTACAGATTTCTTTCACAGTCAACTAGAATACTTAATTTTCATTTCCATTGAAAATCAATGTGATCTGAAGTATCCTTGTACAATGTCTTTTGTCAAAACGTTCCTTGAATCAGTCATTATCAAAGGTAATAATTGATTTAGGAATTTATCTTTTATCTAGGATGCTAATTTCTGAAGACAACCTCTGATAAATTTCATATGGTTCATAAACCATGTAGAATAATTATTTTTAGCAAAGATAAACTTTAGGAGTTACTTCATTTTACAATTTATTCCCATCTTTGCCCATTGTGCCAATACATTTTTCTTTCTCCCCAGTATGAGCATTTTCTTTCCAGAATATCTGGGATGATTTCTCTGATTTTCTGATTTCTCTTTGAAAGACCCATTTTCTATGAAATTCTATTTCCACATTTTTTCTTTTCATTACTTCATAATAATCAGTCTATTTCAGTAGTAAATATAGTGGGAATAAGAATTTGCTTCAGATTTTACAACAAAGTAACATTATTTGCTTGCCTTTGATTGGGTCCAGATTGGAACATATATACGTAGATTAGTGCACCGTTCTATAAATATTTCCACCATGTTTTAGGTACATAAAATGTCATATAATCTGAAGCTTCTTTTAATTTTACCACATTGCATTTGATCTACTGGACGTGACATTTCATGACACCCTGTTATTTTCAGTGGCTGAACTAGCAATGACTGCCTATTTCACATATTTCTCTTTAAGAAGGGAGAAGCCACTGCGTATAATGTGCCATGTCTCCTAGAATATTTTTTCAGATGCACAGTATGAAGATACTGTGCTTCATAGCTCCCAACACAAAGTATGAAGAAATAAAGAAAATATTGAGCCTTTAACAATCAGTAGTTTGTAAGGGTAGTAGACAACTACTAAAATGGGGCAAAAGACACTTATGAACAGATATGTACAAAATAGACATGGAGAAAAATGAGATAAATCCATCCACATTGAAACTTCTTAAATATCTCACTGTCAGCTGTAGTGAACCACTCTAGATAGAATTTCTTCTGTTTTGTTTTTATTTCAATTGTGTGTGTGTGTATTCATTCCCAGTGGAAATCTTTATCTATTGAAATTTATCTAAGTAGAAAGTCGAAATTCAGTGTATTTTTTCAGTAATTATATGTTACCAAATCATTTAATGAGAATATAATATTTTTGAATATCATTATGTTGATACCAAAATATAACAAAATGTAGGCTACATCTAAAGAAGGCTAGGGTTGCCAGGTGTCCACTATTTGAGTGGACAGTCCACTTTTTTCACATTATGTTCACTATTTTTTTTCACAAAATAGTGGACATTTTTTTTATTCAAAAGCTTTTTGATGAAATGGTACGTAATCTAAAGCTGTACAGTCTACTTTTTTTACTACTTAACCCCCCCCCCCCCGCTTGTCTGCTATTTTTTGGAAGCAGACCTGGCAACCCTAAAGAAGGCACATCTATGATATAACTAATAAAGACTTACATAATAAACAGAAAATTCAGCACAATTTTATTCTCTCTATAAGTGAATGAATTTATTTTACACTTATATTCTTTTTTCCTCAGATCAGTTTCTAAACCAGAATTTAACCAGATGATAGGAGTGTATCATGTAGATTTGAGATGATATTTGCCGTATATTTGCAAGTATGGAGAGAGTTGAATGGCCTTTGCAGTTTTAATTCCTCTAGATCGGGTGTAAACTCGCAATGTCACATGATGTGTCGCAATGTATCACAACTTTTTTGCCACTGCCGGCAATGGGGTGGATGTTTGACACCCCTGCTCTAGATGCATTTTGAAATCTGTTTTCCAATCATATATAGGAAAATGTGGAACTGTATCTTATAAAGGAAAATGAGATATACATCCTCTAGATCTTCCAGAAATCATAGCTTCAATACTATGATTAGCTTTAAATATATAAAACTGAAACCATTGTAGCTCTGAAGTGTGGATACTTGTTTTCATAAATGTTGATATGTATGACAATCTCAATAAGGAGTCGTGCTCAAAGCATCAGTTAACAATAAGTACTGAAGGTGTGCAATGCTTTGTATAAGAAGCAGATCATTTCAGAGGACTGCAGAGGTAGCCTTGACAAAGGAATACAACAGTCATTAGGATAACCATTAAGAGAAAATAAATAACAGCTCAGTTATGGAAAAGGAAGGAATATGAGAAATAGGTTTAAAAGAACCCCTGAATTGATTCTGTTTGGAATGCTTCTTAAAGCTTTGGAAAAGTTAGTAATGTCAAAATGTTCCTGCAAATCAATCTATGTAGTTTACTTTAAATTGAAACTGGTGCTTTAATTTCATGTTCAAACTTTAATATTGTAAAAATAGTAGTCTATCGGGTAAATAAGCATAGGATTTCAACTGAGATTGGCATTCAGGATTAAAAATCTAAGAAGTTTTTTTTTAAAAAAAATCTTAAAAATAAGAAATTGTAAATCAGGGAAGAAAAGAAGGGAGATATATGAATCCAAAACATTTGTACAATTGTATTGTATGAATTTTTAATAAAGCAAATGTAGCATAAGCTGACTCATGGGAATGAAAGAAAAGAGTGTGTAAAAGTAAAGCAAAAAAAGCTTTTAAGTACAAAATAAAGAAACTTCTGTGGATTATATGTCTGCAGAAGACAAAAACCATATAGGAAAGTTTATTGATTGTGTAATAACCAATATTTATGGTGAGTATCTCCAAGAATGATGTATCTACTGAAAATCTCTTACAGAATTATATATAACCAAAACACTTTATACATTAATGGTGTACCATGAGATGAAGAAATGATATTATGAACAATTATATTTTAAAATGTTCTATACTGAGATATTTAAATACATCTGCCAGTAGCCCATTCAATCCTGGAGAGAAAATGATTTTCCACTCTATTCCAGAGTGCAAAAAATGGGGGGACAGTTGCTTTTCCACACACATAACTACCTCCATACTACTCCAGGTATGGAGGTGGTTATGTGTGTGGAAAAACAACTGTTTTCTTCAAATCTATCCATTTTATTCACTAAGAAAGAAACATTATTCAAAAAACATTTATAATTTAGCAGTAAAGATATACTAATATTCTTTCTGTTATAGAAATACATTTTAACATAATATTTTCAATTTACTATCATTCATTGGTCTTAAGCAATATCTCCCAGAGTTTGTAGCAAACATGGCCATGACAAAATTTCTGGGAATTGCAGTCTAAAATATATAAAGGCTAATGAATTAAAAATAAATAAATGTTAGTTAGTGATTGAGTGAGTTAGTTAGTTAAGTTTCAAGAAAGCTATCCCCAAGCACTTGCTAAATTGTTCTATCAAAACACTGTGAGTTTTCCAATCACGTTGTGCTATGCTATGTCAAAAGAAAAAATCTTCAGATGAGATAAATAACCAATATATTACTGAATGCAGATTCATGCAAAATATGCTGCCAAATATCAGGATCAGAGTGGACCATGCTTAATAGCAATTGCAGCACTGAACATTTATAATGAATTACAGGTCAGCACTAATTTACATATTTTGTTTGCAAGCTTTATTTTAAGTAGGCAAAATTACATGTTATATCCCATTTTGTTTGTGGGGGCTACTGAATGGAATATTCTTTTTAAAAAGCACTTCACAGTCTGAATCATATAGTTGGAATAGAATATTTATCATTTTATATTTAGGAATCTCAGTGTCAGTAAAATAAATGTATATTATAGGAATAGATACAAGGTTTAGAAAACAAAGTGTTCTGGTTATCAGCCTGCATATAAGATACTTATGTAACAGATTATGGAATTATTATAAGACCTACATCTGGACAAGATTTTAGAAAATCCATAAATATTAATTATATGTCATACATAGATTTCATCCTAATTTTTTTCCTATGTGTTATATAATATGATGCCTCTCTTTCTCTCCTCTCTCTGTCTCTGTATTTGTGCGCATGCGCGCATCTGGGTATAATGAATGTGAGCAATTACTTCTTCAATTTTGTTTCCTCCATATGCATTTGATGACAAGTTCCAGAACTCTCAATCAGAAATAACTAGTAATTTATTTGAAAGGCATAAAATTGGGAATAGCTGACTAAGAGTTTCACAGTCTTCTGATACACGTGGTCCAGAACATTGATGATGACAACTAAAGTGTTTTAATCTGCAACTAGTTGAAGGAGGGAAAGAAGGTAGGGAGGGAGGAAAAATAAATGGACACCAAGCTGCAAAATATTCATGAATGAACTAAGTAGTATTAGATACAAATATACAAAAATGTAAGGGTCCTAATGAATCAGTTGAAATATTTCACATTATCTTTATTGTGAAGTCTCTTTTTTTCTGCTTTTCCTCACAGAGTATTGATTCATAATAAAAGTAATTCTGCTAACCTCCATCAACTCAGATAAAAATTGGTGATCTTGATAATAGATGAAAATAATCCATCTGATATTAAAGCAAATATACCTTAATCTCTGGCAAAATTGGAGTTACATGTCCATCTCAACATTTTTGCTTCTATGTGGCTAATTGTATTTTGTGCAGAAAGATTTGTATGAATGTCTGTAGTGTATCCAGTATTCCAATTGGGTGGGAATCTCCATGCCAGAAGCATCTAACAAAGAAAAATTGTTTAATTAATTTAAAAAGTAGGTTTTATTTTGCTTAGAGAATAAATGTAACAGCTGCAAAATTAATTATTCTCCAGTATATCCAGTATATCCACCTTTAATATTTCCCTTTTTAAAAAATGTGTTTAAAATGGAATAAACTCCTGAAAGCAAGAGAATTTTGGGCATTCAGAATATGTGCAATGATTTGACTTGGAGGGACTGATATCTTGGTTGCAGATTCTGCCAGAATGTGGAGGCTGGCTATCATACTAAAGCTTTGAGCTCCATTTGGTGCCTTTTACTTCTGTCTTGTTTCTATCTGTGCAGGAGATGTGAAAACTAGCTTTGTCCTGTTTCCACAGCAGGGTTTTAGTTTATTTTGTTTTTTATAGCATTTTATTCCATGGCCCAACTCCAGAGCAGAGCGTATTGCAAAGATGGATTTGAATGTCACATTTAACAAAATGACTTGGGTATGAGACAGCCTTCACTGCTATACAGTTTTAAAAACTGATTAATTAAGGTTACAGCATAATTATTAATAATTTGTTGGCTAATACATGGAATAATTATATTTTACTTTACAGTTGAATTTAACTGAATAAACTTAAAATTGAAATGTGTAGGCTAACAGTTGTCTGGTTGTTTGTTTTTATCTTTTAGGTAGCAGGAAATTATCTGTCTACTTTTGAAGGGTAGCCCTATATTTTTATTAACAGTGATTTTTCAAGTATCATATGCAGTATATTTATGTCTATTACAGATGAATACACGTTTTGTGTTCTCAGTTTAGTTGTAGAATCAAGAGTGTTATTAAGAATCCTGTTTTAATGAATGGTACGATTCTCATAATTTTTGTAAACTTGATATAGGATAGAAATAAAGAAAATATATTGGTACTCCATTATGCTAGAAACTATAATATTCAGTGATAGAGTTATAAATCCTGAGGATCTTAAGACAGAATTTAAAAGAATGAATGCAGTTCATTATTGTCTCAAAATTTTAAAAAATGTGTTTATCACTACATATTACTGGACCATATCTATCCTGATAAAGAAAGTTATAAAATATGTTCTGTGCATTAGTAGTACATTTAGTCTTCTATATTTCAGCCCTAGATAGCATATTCTTCCACTTAGAACTGTATTTAATTTAAATACTATTACTACTATGTCTATTGGAACAATGCACAGTCTAAAACTAATAAGAGGAATATAGTAGATAGTTTGCATACCGCATGATTGCAGTTTTCCCAAAGGAAAAACTATTGAATAAATAGATGAATGATACCAGTAAAATGCTGGTGCCAGCACTAATGGATATTGATTTATTAACTGTCTTCCAAAATAGGCGCACCATATCATAGGACTTCTCCAACATACCCACTATTTATTGGGAATGATTTGTGGATTCTAACTGGAAACAGAGTATTTGGGGGGCAAAGTATCATATAATAAATACACACAGAAGACCAACAGCTGTATCCCATATATGTATAATTTTTTTGGTTTTGGTAGGGTTCATCTCATTTTGTGTTAACTATTAATATTGATTGATAAAGAAAAATATTTGTAGCAAAGGGTTGGAATGAGGTGCTCTCTGAGCTTTGTCGGGGTTTTTTTTGCAGATGTTTCATTATCCAAACTAGGTAACATAATCAATGCTAGTAAGGAGTGGGATTTGCTCTCAATTTATATTCTAGTGGCTTTCCCTGTCAGTGTTGGGGGGGGGGGTAGTCTTGGGTTAGGGTTTAGTATCAACATAGCACACAAATCAATTAAAGTCCTCTGAACATCCTAAGTAAACCAAGAAATCCAGCAACTCCAGAAGAAAAAACAGGAATCATCAATAATGTGCATTGTAAAGACTGTGATAGTCACTACATATGACAAACAGGCAGAATACTGGCAGAAAGCATCCATGATGTAGCAGTCAGAAGACATGATGAAAACTAATTTCACAAGATATGGACAGATCTAAGACAATCGATAAGTCAAAAAGGAAGCAAAAAAACTAAAACACCTCCTTATCCAGAAATGACACCCAGATGAACAGAGATCAACAACCAAGATTAACACCAGACCAACAATCAATAAATATTCCAATCAAGGAACTTCCAAACAATCTAACAGTAAAGAGGCCAACTAAAGACTTCCAAGACCACTCCCACCAACAGTGACAGAGCATGATAAACTGAGAGCAAACCTCACTTAGTAGCACTGATGATGTTATCTATCTTGGGTAATAAAACGTCTGCAAGAAAACAACCAAGCTCAGAGAGCAACAAGAACCGTCACAACTTTTAATAAATTATTTCAAATTGAACAAAATATTACACTATTAGAATTACCAGAAATATATTATACTTTTTAATAAGGAAGAAAATACAGTATTGAATTACAGAATTCCATGTGTGTTGCAGGTCAGTCAGTGTTTTCATTTTAGCAATTTCCAAAGATGTGGACTTCTCCCAGAATTTTCAGCTATACTATGCTGGCTGGAAATTTCTGGAAGTTCACACTTTGAAAGTTGCCAAGAGTGAAAAACAAACATGTCTTCTCTCTGAAATAGAGAAATATATATATCCTTTCTTAGATTTGTTAATACTTATTTTTCCCATATTAGATATTTCAGTCTTCCTTCTGAGTGATTATAACCTTTTCATTTTAATGGAAATAATTTTTACTGACATTGACATCATTCCATACTAATATATTCTATAATCATTTTAAGGTGAACAGCAATCAGATGATACCTTTCTGTCAAGTGAGGGAAAAATTAGGAAATCCAAGCAGTTTAAATGATTATAAAGGTTTATTGAAGCTTATGCTCTCTACAAGAATCTGATTAATAATGGTCAATGGTAAATAAGAGTCAGTGGAATTCAAGGTGGGCTTGAATTCTCTTACATTGCCCACCCTCCACCCTGAAACCCTCCTCTTCCATGGGTGGTTCTACGTTGCTTTCCCTCTTCTGTATTGTGTCTTTGAAATCCAAGTTCTCTTGGCAAGGGTGGAAGGGAAGCAGTCTCAAAAGAATCCCCTCCCCCTTATCTGAAAGAGCTGATGAGTCAGGTGGTGGTTGCTGTAAGAGAAAAACATCATTAGAGGTTCCCTCCCCTCCCTTTCCCAGGAATTGAAGGCCAGATGTGATAGGTCATTGTAGACAAGTGTCCCACCTTTGCCTCTTTTCCTAGAGTCTAGGATTTTTTTCACCTTGTATTTTGGTTCTCCTGCCACTACGACTGTTGGTGGAGGTGGGTACTGGGATCGTATTACACTTGGATAGTGCATCTTTGGAGAGCATTTCTGGAGAGTATACTGGATGCACTAATAATAATAATAATAATAGTAGTAGTAGTAGTAGTAGTAGTAGTAGTAGTAAAGTTGGAAGGTACCTTGGAGGTCATCTAGTCCAACCCCCTGCTCAGGCAGGAAACCCTATACCATTTTGGACAAATGGCTGTCCAGTCTCTTCTTAAAAACCTCCAGTGTTGGAGCATTCACCGCTTCTGAAGGCAGGTTGTTTCACTGGTTAAGTGTTCTAACTGTCAGGAAGTTTCTCCTTAGTTCTAGGTTGCTTATCTCCTTGCTTAGTTTCCACGCGTTGCTTCTTGTCCTGCCTTCAGGCGCCTTGGAAAATAGCTTGACACCCTCTTCTTTGTGGCAGCCCCTGAGATATTGGAACACTGCTATCATGTCCCCCTCGTTCTTCTCTTCATTAAACTAAACATACCCAATTCCAGCAGCTGGTCCTTATACTGTATGTTTTAGCCTCCAGTCCCCTAATCATCTTTGTTGCTCTTCTCTGTACTCTTTCTAGAGTCTCAACATCTTTTTCACATCGTGGTGACCAAAACTGGATGCAGTATTCCAAGTGTGGCCTTACCAAGGCATTGTAAAGTGGTATTAACACTTCACGTGATCTTGATTCTATCCCTGTGTTAATGCAGCCTAGCACTGTGTTGGCCTTTTTTGGCAGCTGCAGCACACTGCTGGCTCATATTTAGGTGATTGTCCACTAGGACTTCAAGGTGCCTCTCATAGTTACTACTATTGAGCAAGGTATCCCCTATACTATATCTGTGCATTTGGTTTTTCTTGCCTAAATGTAGAACCTTGCTTTTTTCACCATTGAATTTCATTTTGTTAGATAGCGCCCAGTGTTCAAGTCTGTCCAGATCCTTCTGTATCTTAAGCCTGTCTTCTGGAGTGTTGGCAATTCCTGCCAGCTTAGTGTCATCTGCAAATTTGATGAGTTCCCATCTATCCCCTCATCCAAATCATTTATGAAGATGTTGAAGAGCACTGGGCCCAGAACAGAGCCTGGGGGCACCCCACTACACACTTCCCTCCATGTAGATGCAGTTCCATTGAGGACCACATGCTGAGTACGGCCGGTCAGCCAGTAACGGATCCATCTGGTGGTGGTGCTGTCTACCCCACATTTTTCTATCTTGTCAAGTAGTAGGTTGTGATTGATGGAAGTAATTGAAGGTGGAAGATTACAGGGTTGATTTGTTGGAGAACTTTGAATGGTCCCACAAATTTAATGTCTAGGAAGGCTTTAAAGTTGTTAAGAACTTGGTAAAGAGCCAAACCTTGTCTCTTACTGCTTTGGGTGGCCCTCCCACCAATAGGCATCTGCCACTTTCTTGTAAGCCTGTTTTGCTTACTTGAGCTGCTATTTCAAAAGGTCTTGGGCAGCAGGTTGCTCCTGTAAGAAGTCAACTGCCCCTAACACAGTTGAGTACAATGCAGGGTAGTCTAGCAACACTTTAGGGTGTTTGCCATACTTGGCTTGAAATGGTGTCAGTGAAGTCGATGAATACAGCGAATTGTAAGAAAATTCTGCAAGTGGCAATAATGATGGCCAGTTGTCCTGACTGTAGGTACAGTACCACCTCAAATACTGTTGGAGGAGCTGGTTTGTTTTTTCAGCTATTCCATTCGCAGCAGGGTGACGAACTTGACAATTAGGAGCTGGAAAAACATAGACTGGAACTGTATGCCTCTGTCTGAAATGAGTGCTGAGACCATGCCATGGTAATAAAAGATCTGGTCTAGAAAAAGCTGGGCAGTGTCTTTGCATTGGGCAATCCCTTGCAGGGTATGAAATGAGTCATCTTGGTGAAAAGATATACCATCAAGAATGATAGTGAAGCCTAGAATGATGTTAAATCAGTGATGAAATCCAGAGAGACCATATAACATGGATGTGTGCAGAGGGGGAGAGTGTTGTTTGTGGCTGCAAAAGCCCTGCAGTCTTCTGATGGGTGAGTATGGCCTTCTTGCATGTGTAGCAAGAGGCCACGTATTCCTTGATGCCTGCTGCCATCTTAGGTTACCAGAAATCTTTTAAGGTTCTATGCAGAGTTTTGAACCCTTCCCTTGGGCTCAACCTGGACATCCCCTATACTTTCTATCCTTTCTAAAAATAATTCTCTTCAGCTTTATTTTACAATGGTATTAATATCATCAGTATATTGTATTTGCTAATCTAAAGTGCAACAATTTCTACTATGTTACTGTATATGTTATTTACAGAAATTGCAGGAAATAGTGTCCAACTTTTTTAGCTGAAATAGATCAAAAATCTATTACCTGGTATCTGTAATATTCTCAGTTTATAAATTACCTGGAAAAATAGTAACTATATGTGTTGTAATCGTTTCTGGAAGAGGGAGTCAAAAATGAGAAAAGACAAAAGGGGCTATGTTAAAAATAAAAGTTCAGCTAGGCAAGGATGAACTGAAATGGAAAAGATTGAGTAACTGAGAAATGAAGTGTAAACTGTTGGTTATGCAGTAAGAGAAAGGAAAATAAAATATCTAGATGAGCTACAGCACTAAAAGTTAGAGATCAAAGAATTATATCAAATTGAAATCTAAAGAGACACAGGGAACTATACGAAGAGAAGAAAGTTTGCACAATGAGGTACAGAGGGAAAAGTAGTTTCATAATTGATTAAAAAGCAAACATAATAATAATAATAAACTTTTCTTCCAGTTAACATAATGATATCATAGTTAAATTTTAATTAAATTGTAAAAATTGGCCTTAGAGCGCAATTGTGAATCTCTGTTGTATTGTAAGACAAGAATGCTGAAGTTGGTTTTGATCCCATTCCTTTAGTAATCTTGCAAAAGCTATCTCTTCTGAAAGATATATGTATTCTAAATCATCTAAATCAAGAATTGAATTCACTGAACAAAAATGAGTTGCCTGGTATCTTAGGAAAATTATAAAATTTAAATTGCAGTAATTATGAATATCAGAGGAATGAGCAGAGCCTATTGGCTCAGTTCTATAATTAATTTGTTTTTATGAACTTATGAATGTAGTGGTAATTAATTGGAGTATCAATATGGAATCTGAATTTATTAAGCATAGTCCTCAGCACCTTCTAACATGAGTGTGCCATGTCTGTGAGTCACTGAGTATTCCTTAGTTTCTGAGAATCGTGAGAAATTATATTCTT
>NW_015386534.1:1515149-1549059 GCF_001527695.2 Protobothrops mucrosquamatus
ATGGCAGTTGATCCCATAGTTTATGTATTGTATAAAAAAGTACTTTTTCTTAGTATCCTGGATATACACTTATCAAAGTGAAAAAAACAAATCAGTAGTATTTTATTGTAGCTCCATAATGATAATAAAAATAAATGAGAAGTCCTTCACTTAAGAAAAATAAAATCAAATATATATATGTAGTTTGGAGAATATTTAGCTTGATAATAAGACACGTATAAAGCATCCTGGAACTACAGGAGCTTATAAATTGAATATAAGTCAACAATAAAATATCGCTACTAAAAAAGCAAATGCAATTTTAAATTGAATAAATACAAATTCGTGGTAAAATAAAATTTCCGCTCTGTTGCCCATTAGTCAGTCTCACCTTAAATACCACGTCATAGTCTGGGAGATCCATCTGTCAAAATATTCAGACAAACTACAACCGATTCAGAGAATTGCAACAGGATTGATCATGGAAATAGAATCTCGGAAAGAAGGAAATGGATATGTTTAGTGCAGCTATGTGAATAATTTGAAAGATGCTTTGCTGTAGAATTCTTCCTATCTTGAGAAGCTTGAGAATATTTCATCTCACTAGAATTCTATGGAATATGCTAATGAATTTGAAAAAAAGGAAAAGAAATCACTCTTCTAAAACATTCATTTTCATCCAGATGTAACCACAAGGTGCTTTAAAGCAGTGGTTCTCAACCTATGGGTCGGGACCCCATTTGGGGTCGATCGACCATTTCACGGGGGTCGCCAAGCAAGGCTGTCCGCCATTTTTTTCCCCCTTTTCCGGCGGGTGCCTTACCTCCCTTGAGCTGGGCCAGCTGGTGGTCGGCCTGCTCCGTCTCTGCCGCTTGCCAGCTACGCCTCGGCCGGCGCAGGGGGCGGAACCACGCATGTGCGGCGCTCCCGGGCAGGGAAAGTCCTCGACTTACGACCGGTTGGGTAGTCCTCGACTTATGACCGGTTGGGTAGTCCTCGACTTACGACCGGTTTAGTCCTCGACTTACGACCGGTTGGGGTCGCGGCATTAAAAAGGTTGAGAACCACTGCTTTAAAGGAAAGTAAATATATTTATGGCCTTACCGAAAGCTACAAAGAACCAACCTTGGATAGAACCAACAGAGGAGCTGGCACCTGGGTCTGACAAAAGCTGGGAAATATGGAATCACTGAACAGACTGTGCATGGGTACAAGATCCATAGACACTCTGAACAAATGGGGCTTCTGGCGTTTGTGCTTGAGATGATATGCAAACAACACATACGTATACCTGCCCTTTGTACCCTGATGAGTATACACTTTAAGACCTCATGGCAATGCAACAGAATACAACTAATGTTGCTAGTTTCTGGGCAAGATCTCCAACTTGTACATATTTAAATCTTGGATTTTATATTTTAAATTTCATATCCTATAGTATGCCTTATTTTAATTGTGATGCTTCTGACACATTTGTTAAATCTTTTTAGCAATATATTTGAAATGAAAACATAATCAAATCCCAAGGCGTATTTAACAGAAACCAGGTGTTTGAGGGCTTCCTCTCTTTTAGCAAATGGAAGGTTTAGATACATCCTTAACACATATCTATAACATACAGAAGTTCAGCACTGCTGTTAGATGTTGTGCTGCGTTGACACTTCCTCAACCAACAGGAAGGGTCTGTTTTGCATTACTGTCATTCCTAAGGGGAGGAATGTGAGAGAACTAAGTGCTTCAGAGACTAAGAAGAGACAGCCCTTTTTGCTGAAGGCAGCTGTTTGAGGTTACCTGAGGACAGAGTCTGTTCTACTGACTGAATACACACTCTGTGTTTCACTAGTTATGGATATACTTTAATGGACAAATCTCCTGAACAAATATAAAACATTATATTCCTGGGAATCTTTTAAGAATTATTTGTAGATTTAAGCCAGCAATTCCTTAATGTATTAATTTCATTTGGATATGTGTGTGTGTGAGTGTATTTCAAATTTGTGAAATGTCTGATAAAATTAAAGAAGCAGTTCCAGTAATGTGCAATATAGATTTTTTTAAAAGTATAAATCACTAGCAGTTCTGCTCTGAAAATAACCAAAATAACACTGATTCTAATATACCTGGATAGAAGATGTTGAATTTAATCATCACAAGAGGTACAGAGGGATACTTTGTACTGTGTAAATGACATTTTGCAATTTAAATTTTATTCTGATTATTGATTCTCTTCTTCCTGGAATATGGTGTTATCAAGATACATTCTGTGGGAAACGCTTGTTTTGTTTTTCTCTTATCCAGGTTAATGGAAGAGAACCAGTTTGCTATAGTTGTTAAGCCATCAGGCTAGAAACCTGGAGACCGTGATTTCTAGCTGGCCTTAAGCACAACACCAGTTAAGCATAAAGACAGACACTTTCTCTCAGCCCTAGAGAAGAGGCAATGGCAAACCACTCCTGAATTTCCAAAAACTTGTCAAAAAAATCTTCAGAGACTTGTCCAGGCAGACTCCAGGAATCAAATGGACAAGTCTTTTTTAAAAATAAATAAATAAATCCCTGGATAGTTCTGGCTGGGAAAAAAAAAAATCTATCTGGAAATAATTATTGAAAAAGGGGCTAAAAACAGGACTTTCCCCACAAATGCTTATTTTATGTCTTTACGTGTCAAAAAGATATATCTGAGTCACTTATTCAAGGCTTAAGATGCAAGGCTGAGTTGTGGTCATCCTATGTAGCGATTTCTAATAACATACTTATATCTTTTATCTATTCAGTGCTACAGTGCTGAACTATCATTTGTAAGTTGACCCAATTTAAATTCTTCCTTGAATTTTATTAATTTCTGTTTTTATCAGAAATTTTCATGCATATTTTTGTAAGCAACCGTATTAAGCTGATATTTCTTTTAAAAAATTGATTCATATATCTACAGATACTAAACAAGTTTGCTCTATGAATTTTGAGTGCTAGTTTAGTACAGATTCTCCACCACGTACCTCTTTTATGAATGTAAACATTTATGAATGTTACAAAATAGGCCAAGGGGATGATATGTCACAAATAATTATTCTGCTGTACTTATAAGAGTCTATGTACATGTTGTGCATATACAATTAGCTCTCAATTTACGACCACAGTTTAGCCAGGAATTTTAGTTATTGCATTTGTTAAGTAACTCACCGCATGACTCGATTTTACTACGGTTTTTACAATGGTCAATAAGTCATTGTGGTTGTTAAGTAAATCATGTGGTTGTTAAGTGATCCACATGGTTGTTAAGCAAATCATCTGGTTGTTAAGTGAAAAACATGGTTATTAATCAAATCCAGCATATCCAATGGATGTTTTCTGCTGGAACATAGCAAAAAATATATGTAAATTGTGGTCATGTGACTACAGGACACTGCAACCAATTGTAAATGCAAGCTGATTGCCAAATGCCTGAAACTTGACCACATGACCATCATGGGTGTGGCAGTAAGCTATTGGTCATAAGTAGCTTTTTTGAAGTTGTAACTTCAAACAATCATTATCTTACCAGTTGTTGAGCAAAGACTACGTCTATGTAGGCTGTTACCTATATATGTACAGGTAAAACATATAGGTTGGAGACTTAATACTGAAATTCTTTCTAGATATCCAAGTCTAGAAAGACAGACGTAACTTTTAAGGCAGCCTATGAAGTATCAGTTAATTCATGCACAGTTATTATTTAATAAGCATAAACTTCAGTGGCAGATGAAAAGTATGTATAATGGAGATAAATTTGTGAATTTTTGATTCCTGAAATTCCATCCCCTTCACAACATTCATAGCTTCTCCAGTACTCAGAACAGAGCAAGAGGGTACAAAACCAGTGTCAATCTACTGTCAATAACCCAGGTTAGTTTAATATCACAAGAATCAATAAATCACAGTGTCATCCACTGTGGTAAATAACATATCAGGCCACCAATACTTATCAGAAACTTTGAAAAAGACTTGCCCATTGAAGGTTCCAAAAACTTCTAATGATTTTGTTAAAACAAAAGTTGGGATTCCCATTTAACAAGAGTAAATACTGAGTATAAAATATTGAGATGGCACTGATTAGGTAAGCTGAACCAATTGTCTGTCATCATCTGAATTATGCCACTAGGAATAATTTTCATCATTCTTGGACCATGGGATCCCTCTTCAGTAAAGATGTTATCTATCCGTTTGATCCTTAATGCAGTATTTTTAGATAAGATAAGATAACCCTTATTGTCATTTTTTACTGTGGGCACAATGGCACACATCAAAAATGAAATTTAGTTGCCTGCGCTCAAAGTGAACACATACATGACACACCTAAACATACTATATACAACATATGTATAGACCCACACCTATACATAAACATAACAAATAAATATTAAACACTGTTCATCTTGAATATATAATGGAAGGAGGAAGCTTGAGAGTTCATAAGTTAATGCTGTATGGAATGAAACTATGGCTGAATCTGGATGTTATGCTTCGGATACCATGAAGCCTCCTCCCAGAAGGTAACAAAGAAAACAGGTCGTGAAGAGGATGTGTAGTGTCCCAGATAATCTTACAGACCCTGCTCAAGCAATGCTTCTGTGCTATGTCCTGGATGGGAGGGAGGGAACTGCCAATGATATTTTCGGCCATCCTCACCACTCTCTGCACCGCCTTTCTGTCTGAAGAATGCAATTCCAAGATTGACTGATACACATTGAAACATTTGTGTTGTTTTTAGGTTTCACTTACAGTTTTATAAAACATGAATTTCAGTTTATTTTGTTTATCCCATTTTACAGAATATTTACAAGATCATCTGTATTTCTGTAGCCCCATAATGAGTGAGAAAGAACAGCAGGATAATGATGAGGAGCATTTTCCTAAGGCTGAAACTGTTGAACTTTCATTTAAAAAGAAAAGGAGGACAAATGGACACAGTGATTAAGATACTGTTATGAGTTATGCGAGGAGGATAAATGAAGACAGATTATTTTCTCACAATTCTGGATAAGCAATAAATCCACAGAGAAGAAATAACAGGAATATTATACAACATAATATTGCATTTTTGTAAAAGATTTAGCAAGTTTATGAAGGATACCTCTATTAATAAGCACTGGCATATTTATGTTCCCTGTTTTCCTTAAAATCTGTAGTAAGGAGAAGTCAGGAAAATTGAGAACTTTCTCTGTTCAATTTCTTACTAGATCCTTTACTTTACTTACTTTTCTGTGCCTATGGAAGAAGTTCTTCTGTTTGGAGAGAGTCAACTGGATATCTTAACTATATATATGACTTTCTTCACTTAGAAATTACCTTATTATTGCCTATTAAAGTGTGTTACATTTGTTTAATTGTTGTATAATTGCTTTGATTGTTGTGAGCTGTCTAAAATCATTGAGAGTTGGGCAGCATAGAGGTTTAACAAATTATTATTTACACAATACTGTGAAATCATAGCTGCCAGTTCTTTAGCTGGATTTGGCCTTCGTACACATCAAGTTCTTCCTGAGATCTCCCCAAGAACTTAGGATATCATAATGTATTGGCATAGAATATGTGTGAATTTAAGTAATGCGGTCTTTTGTAATTAACAAATGTCAATGTGCAGATTTTCTGTTGAAGATTTTTTGGTATGGCATCCAGTGTCCCAGTAACCATCGGTACCTGCAAAGTTGATTTATACCATAATCTTTCAACTTCAATTTTCAGAATTGTCTCATCTGCTCCAATTCTTTGTCTTCTATTTTACTATCCCTCATATTGCCACATTAATTATCCATAATTTCTTCTTTTCAACCAAAGTTAAATATGGTGTTATGTTATGTTATGTGCCAAAATTTGACCAGTTTGTATTTGGAAATCCCACAATATTTTAATCTACTAATTTTGACTACTATTTCTACACCATGCAACTTTATCAAACCCAATACCACTCAACCCAATACAGCACAACCAACACAAACCTAAAAAGAATTACACTGCCATACATCAAGAATATCCCAGAAACCACCAACAGACTCCTACAACCACATGGAATCAGCATAGCACACAAGCCAATTAAAGTCCTTCAATACATCCTAAGCAGATCCAACAACCCCAGAAGAAAAAATAAGAGTCATCTACATCTAAGGACTGCAACAACCACTGGGTAGGACAAATAGGCAGAAGACTGGCAGAATGCATCCATGAACATCAACTAGCAGTCAGAAGACATAATGAAAATTCTTTAATTTCACAACATATAGACAGATTTAACCATAGTTTCAATTGGGAAAGACCAAACCAAGTGCAAAAACATCAGAGAATTTCTAAAAGCCTGGCACTCTGACAAATCAGCCATCAATAGATACATAGACATTAACAACATCTACAGACTATGCAAAAGATTATCTGGGACACTACATATCCTCTTCACGACCTGTTTTCCTTGTTACCTTCTGGGAGAAGGCTTGGTGGTATCCGCAACAGAACATCCAGATTCAGCCATAGTTTCATTCCATATGGCATTAACCTTTTGAACACTCAAGCTTCCTCCTTCTGTTATATATTCAAGATGGACAGTATTTAATATTTATTTGTTATGTGTATGTAGGGGTGTAGGTCTATACATATGTTGTATATAGTGTTTTTAGGGAGTGTCATGTATGTGTTTCACTTTGAGAGCGGGCACATCATTTTTGATGTGTGCCGTTGTGCCCACAGTAAAAAAATGACAATAAAGGTTATCTTATCTTATCTTAAAAGAGACTATCACCCAGCCCAAAAGGGAACAAAAAGACCCAAGCACCTCTCCACCAGCAATCAGCACCCAGATCAGCATAGATTAACTCCAAGTTAACATCAAATCAACAAGTAAACAATACTCCAATCAAGAAATTGCCAAAGAGCCAACAGTGAACAATGCAACCAAAGAATCTCTAAGATCACCCCCACCAACACTGACAGGGCAAGCCACCAGCATATAAACTGAAAGCAAACTGCAGTCCTTACTAGCACTGATGATGTTACCTAGTTTGAGTAATGAATTACAGCTGATAGCCTTTTGGAGGTGAAATTGCTCAAGGTAAAGTCTCTGATAAGAATCCTAGGACTTGCTTACCTATGTGAGAAATAAGACAACATCTGTATCCTAAGATAATTGCATAAGGAATTATGTTGTCCATACCACAGCTATCCCAGAGGTAGGTAACTACCTATCTAGTGGGCTTCCAATATGTCCTACTCTGATAATCATCTCAAATAAAAGGAGGACATTGGAACATTAAAAGCAACAAAACCTATGAGAATTTCTGAACAGCCTTGAATATCCAGGTAGAACAGGGGTCTTCAAACTTGGCCCTTTTATGACTTATGGACCAACTCCCAGAATTCCTCAGCCAGGAATGCTGGCTGAAGAATTCTGGGAGTTGAAGTCCACACGTCATAAAAGGGCCAAGTTTGAGGACCCCTGAGGTAGAACAACGGTTAAGTCAACATGTCAGTTTCTGTATAAATCCCAAATAAGTGATCTCTCCAGGGAAAAGACATTTTTACTACTTACCATTCTGTTATACCCAAACCTTTCCCCACATCGAAATAAAATCTCATTGTAAAATTGCCTAAAATATAAATTATATAATTCATTTTTACCATTTATCTTTTAGAAATTAGTTTTCTGTTAACTTTTCTTAATTTTTAATGTCCATAAAGCTTCATTTGTAGAATAATTGTACCACAATGGGCTGACCAAAATTCACCATAGTGTTCAATGTGAAGTTATAATACCTTGGTTATCTGGCAGCTCGGTCTAGTAAGTGTGCATAAATTCTTCTGAGAACAGAATTAATGGCTGTAAGGTAAACCCAATTTTTCCTTTGTATTTATGTATTTAGACTCAGAGGAAGCAACAAACTGAGACCTCGTTTTTTCAGCATTCAGAATAAATAAGTGGCAAAAGAAGGATCTTTAAAACTTGTGTGAAAGTGTCTGTGCCTTGTGGTAAGTGGAATGTATTCCATAAAATGGAACTAATGTAAGGTACAGTTTGTTCTGTGGCTTTTAGACCATCTGCAGATGACTGGTAAGAGACACAGGGATACCAAACAAAAATATAATTGTGATATAATGGAAGCATGAATCAGCCATTCGGACATCCAAACTGGAAAAAACAGGCAAGGTCTGAGAATATTTCTAGGGTGGCATTGTAATTCATTATTGACTGGAAAGATGTGAGGCTTTAAGCTTAAGGCCAAAGATTGTGAAGTTTGGAAAGAGCTTCTTTTTCAATGCAAGATAGTAAACTGAATCAATGTAAAAAGTATTTATTGCTTATATGCTAGCACTTATTTAACAGTTTGCCCTTGTAGATTAACACAAACTGGAATACCATAATAAGAGATAGGAAGTAAGAAAAGTCTCTGAATGAAGATCAGGTAGATCAGGTGAGTCTCTGAAGAAAGAATAAGAAAAAATTAGCTTGATCTGAACAATATTATTGTTGGTGCTTTTTCATAGAAACTATGAAGGGTAGTTTCTTTTTAATTACTATTTTTGTGGGGGGATATGTTGACAGTACATTTTCTTTATTTGTATTGTAATTGGATATAAATATGTAGCTTCTTTTTCAGTGGAAGCTGCAATTCTAAATGTGCCTTCTAGGGAGTAAGCCCCATTGAACACAATGAGAATTAATTCTAAGCAAATATGATATAGTCATATTAAAATAATAGAAACAGAAAATGCAACCGAAATGAAATTAAGTTTATTAGGCTGGAAGAGAAAACATGACATTCTTGATTATTGAGGTGTACTGAAAGTATGCATGTATTTATTTTGAGGATATGAATTTGAAAGGTCTATGTTTACATAGTTATTGTAAAAAAAAGTTAGTGCATTATATTGGAAGGGTTTGAGTGAAAGAGAAACCAGCAGAAGTGAATGAAGGAATGATTTTATGTATACTGAATTAGTTCTGATTAAATTACTTTGTTTAAAATCTGAAACAGGAATAAAAATTAAGATTGTGTCAACCTTGGAATTCTCATCAATCATTTCCAGAGATTATATAGGAACGTGTGTTATTTTGTCATTAAAAAGTATGTTGTTCAGTTGTTTTCATATTCTACACTTTAATCAGCAGGTCATGACTTCTTTTCTATATTATAATTAATTTTAACATTGTTAATATAGTCTATCCTTGACTTTATTTTTTAATATACAACTTAAATAACTGCATTCAATTATGAAATATAGCAAACTATTTCTTACAAAGCTTATATCATAATAATGCAAAATTTGTTTTGCATCTTTTTGCTTCTTGATAAATCTGTGTACATGCAAAATTTCTTGCCTTATCATATATGTTGAAAAGGTAGAATCATTCTACATAGTACATCAATGAAAAAAAAGTATTCAATTAATGTTTTCCGGTGCTTGGGCTAAATGCGATCTTAAAACTGTTTCCCTTGGGAATTGGTACTTAGATCTAGAATCATTGTTTGCAATATAGTGATGCTAAATTGTGCTTGACAGAGCTGTAGAACGAAATTTACTTTTTTCCATCATGTACTTCATCATCTGTTTTGAAAGTTGAATTGGATTCTTAACCAATGTTTTAACAAACTCATTGTAGTGGTATCATTTAAGAATTTGTTAAGATTCAGGCAGAAGAAAGCTAAGAAGACAAAGTTAATTCATCATTTGAATTTGAATTTGAATCTCAATTCAGAATCAGCATTTTTTTAACCGCTTTCAATTATTATACCCTGTCTTAGATCCTGTAACGTTTACAATGGTTCAGGGCTGCATATATTACTTTAATAGGTCTTATACAGTATAAAAGCACTGTGCAGTCAAACTGAAAAAAATTACCTGGGAAATGTTTGGTGGCTCAAGAAACTTCAATGCAATATTTTATATTATGCTTAATTTACTTAAATTGCTGGACCAAAGAATTAAGTCATTTTTTATTTCTTTACATTTACCAATTTTATTAATTTCAGATTTTTTTATTTTAATACATTTTACTCTCTTACATTGCTAGAGTTCAGGGTAATGTAGAACTTTTCAGGCTGATTAATGAGAGATACTTGCTGGCCCATAAACAATACAAGCTAAATTCATGATTGCATGGGATACTGTATATGCAACTCATTAATGCAAGCATCTTGCTTCTGGATGTCATTTATTTGCTCCAGTTTGGCCTATTGCAACTTCAGATTTCATTGCCTAAGGCACAGTGGGAATATTTAAAGTGGCTTTAGTAAACTGTTGCTTAAGATGACAAACAAGTTTGTTAGGAGGATCAATGCATGAATTAAAGTGAGTAGTAAAATCATAGATTTGATTCTTGTGAAATTTAAATTTCATATTATTTGATTATTGAAATTCTACAGGATCCTGTCCAAATTACTTTAGTCTGTGATACATGGATCTGTCCTTGAAGTCCTGAAAGTTCATTTATTAAAAAAATACGGGAGTAAGAGCACTGACTAGAAATAATGATTATGTTATGTCCTTAATATTGTGTAATACTTTCTTTCCAATTTCAATTCGAAATGCAGGTAGTCCTCAACTTACAACAGTTCACTTAGTGACCATTTGAAGTTATAACGGCACTGAAAAAATGACTTATGACCATTCTTCACACTTATGACTGTTGCAGCATTTCCATGGTCACGTGATTTACATTCGGATGCTTGACAACTGATTCACATTTATGATAGTTGCAGATTCCTGGGGTCATGTGATCACCTTTTGCAACCTTCTGACAAGCAAAGTCAGTAGGGAAACCAGATTCACTTAATAACATTGCTACTAATTTAACAACTGCAGTGATTCACTTAACAAATGTGACAAGAAAAGTCATAAAATTAGGCAAAACTCACTTAACAAATTTCTCAGCAGCATAAAATTTGGGCTCAATTGAGGTCATAAGTTGAGGATTATCTGTATAGATTTCTATCATAATTATCTATTTCTGTCCTAAAATATGTGTATTTGCTTTGCAATGGATCTTTTCAGTGGTTCCTCAATTCTGGAATATCCTGCACAATGAGGCATTTTTTGTTCCTAGTGTACCTACAAAAGTAACTCACCAAGAAAACCAAAAACTGAAGAGAACCCAAACAATTATTACTTCAGAATTTGTTGAACGAGTCACTGTTTTTGCCTTCAACCTAGCAAATAGCAAGAGCCGCAAGATTATATAGATCACGGGTGTCAAACTCTCAACATCACATGATGTGTCATGACGTATCGTGACTTTTTCCCCATTGCCGGCAATGGGGTGGGCGCGGTTTTGGTGTGACACATCCGGCCCACAGGCTGGCAGTTTGACACCCGTGATATAGATCTTGTATAGAATTTTGAACAATTTTGAGTATGTGCACAGGCCAGCAGATCCCAAATACAGAAAGAATTGCTTTCCAGCCCAAAAGGGCAACAAGATGATCACCGACGGAGACAAGGGTGTTTTATGGTAGGAAAACATTGCAGGTAACTTCCTAGAAGTGCAACACGGCAGCTTTGATAAGTAACATAAGCCAAGGCCTTAATTATTATTCAAGTAGACTAACCCTGCATTTACAGCTTTATAGAAGGAGATTTCTGTTAATCTGAATAGTAAAAATCAGAAGTCTGGTAGCACTTTTCATCCGTGCATCTGATGAAGTGAGCTACAGTTCAGGAAAGCCTATGCCTTTTAATGAAATGTGTTAGTCTGAAAAGGTGCTACCAGGCCCCTTTTGATTTTTGCATTTACAGCGGGAAGAAAGAGGGAGCCATGGTAACATAAATCCTTGAGTTTCTAAGGTGTGAACTCTACCATCAATTAGTTACTAACAGGGACAGATTGGCACAATAATAAAAATTCCCATTCTTAAGGAGTTAAAATACAGTAAAGGAAACTATAAAACTGAAGAAACATAAAGCAGCATTATATTTGTAAAAACAAATATAAATATGATTACAAGGAGGGTTCAAATCCAATTTGTGACATTCCTCTACTTTTTTTGTTAAATAAACATTTTAAATTATTAACAAACTAAATTCAAAGGCATAGGAAGGAGGAGCTTGATAACACCAGGACATTTTCTGTTCAGTTTAACACAGGACAAAAACAGGTAACACAGAGATAATAAATAAAATGATTATCCATTATTAACTTAAAGAAAATCATGATAAATATATTGTCTAAAATGTAATAATGATGATGATGATGATGACGACGATGATGATGTTGGAAGGGATCTTGGAGGTCATCTAATCCAACCCCCTGCTAAGGCAGGAAACCCTATATCATTTCAGACAAATGGCTGTCCAGTTTCTTCTTAAAAACTTCCAGTGTTGGAGCATTCACCGCTTCTGGAGGCAGGTTGTTCCACTGGTTAATTGTTCTAACTGTCAAAAAATTTCTCCTTAGTTCTAGGTTGCTTCTCTCTTTGGTTAGTTTCCATCCGTTGCTTCTTGTCCTGCCCTCAGGTGCTTTGGAGAATAGCTTGACTCCCACTTCTTTGTGGCAACCCCTGATATATTGGAACACTGCTATCATGTCACTCCTCGTCCCCTTGTGTAAGCTTTTAAAGTTTATACATGATCTATTTTTAATCACACGGTTTTGAATGATGAAAAAGATGGATTTCAAAATTATTAAATATTTTGCTTTTCATGCAAAAGTTATTGAAAAACTATTTTTTCATGATGGCACTTAATGAAGACAAAAACATATTTCTAAACCTGAATCCATCATGGTTGGCTATACCGAGCAGTCATGTTACAACCTTGAATGGTAACTGAATAAATGATCATAAATTGAGAATTATATACCTTGTAGTCTATGATAAAATTCAAGAAGAGTGAATGTGCATGAGATTCCCTTCTAGATGTTCTAATACATTTGCTTCATCATGTTTATTTACGTCTACCTCTTTACTATTTTCTTTATTACTAATACATTACTTTTGAACTTCATAAATTTTAACAGGTATATGATATTTTCTGTAAATATATTCCCACCATATGATTTCTACTAATACTATTTTGCTTTATGTTTTGGTTTTATATGATTTCCAAATGTTAATTAAGCAATCTAGTTTTTTGCAGTGGCATATAGACTTCATTTTATCATTCACTGTTATTCTAATTCCATCATTATAGCTATATAATATTTCCATTTTTTTCTACCATAGCTGGGATTCAATTTATTTATTTTTATATTTATATCCATCCTAAGATTTAGGTAGAATTTAGAACGTTATTTTCTTTCAAGATTTTCATAGGTGAGTTACTTTTGAAAAAACGTCCAGTTTCAAAAATTGCTTGCTTTGTAAGATGGTCTGCAAGCATAAAGACTACAGAATATATAATGCATGTAAAAATCTTCAGATCCCTGCCACTCACAGGATATTTTTTAGAAGACTTTAAAACATCACTTAAATAATTTTGTTGGTTATTCTACTTTTTTGTATATTTTTTGTTAGCTATATATGCTTTTCAGGTTTTCAGCTTTTTTTCTTAGTGACTTAGCAAAATTAATTTTCTACAATAAAAGGTTATAAAGCCACAATATTCAAATAATGCTCATTTTTAATTTGCTTGCTGCACCTATCTTGCATTTTTTTCTAGCGCTCAAGGTATCTTTCCATGTTACACAACAACCTGCAGCTAAGATAAAGAAAAAGAAAGGAACTGGCCCAAATTCAGGATGAGAATTGAGGATTAATGCAGGCCTTCCCAATTCTAGTTTAACACATTAATAATTGCATCACATTGATATCTGCTTCTTACTTGCAAAAATTAACAATATTTAAATCAAGCTAGATAAACTATAAGATATTAGGGTATTAAACTGCAAAGAAGAAATGAGTATAGATTCTTGTATACATATATACTTTCATTTCCTTCCTTCTCTCTGTCTCTGAGTTCTTCAGGGTTCATAAAGGAGGAACTATTCTCTCTCTCCCCCACTTCTCTCTCTCTCATCCTCCCCCCCCCCAATGAATTGTGTTGAATTAGACCAAAGATTATATAGTCCCCATAACCATTCGGAATAAGAGCCATCTGCTTCCTACACTGGCAAACCAGATGCCTCTGGAAAGCTCACAGACAAGATAAAACTTTGGCTGTTAAGTACTGCTGCTCTCCAAGAGCTGACATTCATTTTCATACTTCCATTGAACACAAAGTTAGATATGGCCATGCTAACAAATGATATATAGATGAATGTTATATAGATATCTTTAGCATGTTAGTTACTTTCCCTAATTCCCTGATGTCTAAGTTAGGACTGCTTGATAGAATTCCCAGATAACAGGAACAGTTATCCCAACTCAAAATGCAGGACCTCATGTTGGAGATTGACTTAATAAATGATTGCATTCAGTAAAACCGATGTTACATGCTTCCTTACTGTACTTGTATTTATCTGGGAATAAATCCTTCTTAGTAAAATTTACTTTCCAATAAGTAGACATGAGATTGAATCTTACAATGTATATTGTTCCAATATAGGTTTCACTGAATTTAGTAGAATTTATTTTCAATAACTACAACAGTCACTTAAAAGTTTGTGAACCCTTTTCAAAATTCAATATTTCTGCATAAATATGACCTAAAATGTGATTGGCTCTTCACTTAAGTCTAAAACTAGATAAAGTGCAATGACACAAAGCAGTCAAAAACATACTTGTTCATTGATTTATTGAGGAAAAGATCCAAAGCTACAAATTATGTGAACCTTTGCTTTCAGTAGCTTTGTACCCACCTTTTACAACAATAACAATTGTTTCAGATAACTGTTGCTCAATCTTGTACATCAGCTTGGAGGAATTTTAGCCATTTTTTCCACTTCTTTAACTTCAACAACTTCAACTCAGGGCTATTGGAAGGTTTCTAACATGAACTTCAGGTCCTTCCAAAATATTCCTATAAAATTAAGACCAAGATCACCCAGCTAGCTTTTATTCCTATTTCATTTTTATCCAGTTTATCCATATTTGTGATAGATGCTTGCTCTGTAAGGAGTATTTTCTATTTAAAGCTGTTTGCAATAACTAGCAGATTTTTATTAATTACTGTGCTTAGTGCTTATAAAGTGCTTACTATTATTATAAAGATATGATAAATAATGATATTTTGTCTGTTGTTTGTCTCCATAGTTGAGAATAATAAAATGAATCTATATAACACTAAAACTTTCATTGTCATGATTTTAAGTGGGCAAAATAATGCATCACAGGGCAACAAGTTTTGAACCAAGGTATCTCAAATGGACTAACTTACAAAATGAATCCAAAATCCAGGACCCATGACTCCCAAGGGAATGAAATGTGGGAAAATTGTGGCTCTTTCATGCTGCTGGCTACTGCTGGGCTCTGCTGTAGTCATGCACTCTTCTTTTTCAATGTTCTGTGATAGTTTTCCAGTCAGTCTTGCAATCCTTTGCTCCCTCCCCCATCCAGCAACAGCCACTTACCTGCCTCCTGGGAAGAGAAAGGAAGGGAGAAACAGGGAGGAAGGAACCCCATGCACCCTTTTCAGCCAGTGCCATCCCCCATGTACTTTGTCCAACTCATGCAGCATCTCTTGAGCACCCTCATGTACTCTTCCTGACCTGTATTGCCCCAGTGCACTTTCTCTGACTACATGGCATTTCCTGCACTTTTTCTAATTTTCCATTCCCCTGCATGCCTTCCCTGACAATTATTACAACAACAATAACAACAACAAAGTTGGAAGGGACCTTGGAGGTCATCTAATCCAAACCCCTGCTCAGGCAGGAAACCCTATATTACTTAGGATACAATAATAACTGATGTGTCATCAAGTTGTTTTTGACCTCTAGTAACCACATAGAAATCAATCAGAATAGAGCTGGAGAGGATCTTGGAGGTCATTGAGTCCAACCTCCTGCTCAAGCAGGAGACCTTACACAATTTGAGACAAGTGACTGTCCAGTCTCTTCTTAAAAATCTCCAGTGATGAAGCACCCACAACTTCTGAAGGTAAGCTGTTCCACTGGTTAATTGTTCTCACTGTTATGACATTTCTCCTTAATTCCAGGTTGCTTCTCTTCTTGATTAGTTTCCATCCATTGTTTCTTGTCCTGCCCTCTGGTGCTTTGCAGAATAATTTGACCCCTTCTTCTTTGTGGCAGTCCCTCAGATACTGGAATATCGCTGTCATGTCACCCCAGTCCTTCTTTTCTTTAGACTAGCCATACCAAGTTCCTACTATTATTCTTGATATGTTGTAGTTGCAGGCCTCTAATTATCCTAATTGCTCTTCTCTGCGCTTTTTCCAAAGACTCAACATCTTTTTTGTAATGTGGTGATCAAAACTGAAGACCAAGTGTGGTCTTACTAAGGTTTTATAAAATGATACTAATACTTCATGTGATTTTGATTCTATGCCTCTGTTTATACAACCCAGGATTGTATTAATCTTTTTGGCTGCTGCTGCACAGTACTGGTTCATATTTAAGTGATTGTCCACTAGGACTCCAAGGTCCCTCTCACAGTTATTGTTTTTGAGCCAGGTGTTGCCTAATCTGTACTTGTACCTTTGGTACAAGTCAGGTCCTAGTGATTTATATTTGTCAAGATCAGAAAGCTGTTCTCTTACCATTTTCTTGCTTATTTTTATTTTTATTTCTAGTCTGTCTTTAAGGTTATGTTTTTGGTAGGTTGGGCTATAGTTTCTTTTTGCGTGAAGACTGATGCAAAGAATGAATTAAGTAGGTCTGCTTTCTCTCTTGCCTGTTACTTCCTTGCCATCTTCTCTCTTTAGTGGACTGACTGTTTTCTTGACTTTTTTCTAGTTATTTATATGTTGAAAGAAAGTTTTTAAAGTTATCTTTGACTTTTGTTGCAAGCAGGGCTTTTTTTCTCAGAGAAAAGGTGGTGGAACTCACCTCCCTCCCCTGGCCACGCCCCCACCCAAACCTGGCCACGCCCTCATCAAACCCTAGGACCGCCCCTTTAGAGAACAGGAATGCAAGTAAAATTTGGGAGGGGCTATAACCTTAGCCTATTTCCCGCGCTTGGTGGGAAACCCCGCCCTCCTCTGCTNGCTTTGAGGGCGCCGGCGTGAGAGCCTCTGGATTCTCTGCCGCTTCTTGCTCGGGCAGGGTCGCCTAGGAAACGGGCCAGGGGCGCGCCGACCGAGCCTCCCTATGGCCGCGGTTGTGAGCCAGGCAGGGGCAGAGAGCTGCGAGTGCGAGCGCGCCCCCCCAGATGTTGTGCCCGGTGCGGCCGGCCCGGAAAAAGGTTCATACTGAGCCTTTGCTTTCCTGATCTCATCTTTGCAGATTTGGGGTATCTGCTGATATTCTACCTTATTTATGTATCCCTCTTTCCATTTTTGTACTTAATCTTTTTGTCTTTCAGTTTATCAGAGAAATCTTTGTGCAACCATGCTGGTTTCTTCTTGGATTTCTTATTTGTAATTGTGCTGGACTGGGCTTTTATGATAATATTTTTCAGAGTTTACTATGCTTCTTGAGTTGTTTCCCCCTTTAGGATTTTTATCCATGGAATCTTTCCCAGGTTCTTTCTGAGTTTGTTAAAATCAGCTTTTTTAAAGTTTAAGACACTGGTTGGGTTATGTTCTATTGCCTGTGTTTGCATTATATTGAATTACAATATGATGTGGTCACTCTCACCCAAAGTTCTGGAAATTTCAACTCCCTCTATCACTTCTCTATTAATAAGAATTAGGTACACTATAGCTTTTCCTGTATTTCCCTCCTCTACCTTTTGGAAGATAAAGTTGTCGTCTGTTTGATGTCCCACTTGCTGTAGAGTTTGTCTCCCTGTTGATATCAGGGTAGTTAAAGTCTCCCATTACTACTGTGGTATGTGTCATGGTTCCAATAGATGAAACCCATCAAAAGAACTTCGAGGCAAAATTCTTCCATTTATTCGGGAAACAAAGTATTGGCACTACATGGTTGTACCCCAAAACTAAATTCCCTTCCCCCTGATACAAAGTAACAAAGTACAATTCCCACCCCCAATAAACTGTCATAAAACACAATTCCCAATTAGCTTCAAGCGCAGGCTTTCTCCTCAGCTCCTCAGCCTGCCAAAATGTTATCAGCTCGTCCTTGAGTTCCCACGGCAGCATTATTATTATGGCTAACTGAGTTTACATCCTAACCCCCACCCTGCACCTGAATTCTAGAAGTAAGAAAAGCATGTTAAAGGAGAAGAGAAAATGGCTGCATTTTCATCGGTTGTCAGAGCAGGAACATCCAATGTTAGCAGCATTGACAGTATGTTTCCTACATACATTTGTTAATTGTTTAGCAAAATGTTCATCTATTTCTTCAGCTTGGTTGAATGGCCTGTAGTATATAAATGTCATTCTTTTTTCCTTTTATATTGACCCATATGCATTCTAGGAGGTTTTCATCCTTGGTTTTGTGCCTTTCTGTAGAGATGTAATGATCTTTTATATAGAATGCAACTCCACCTCCTTTTTTGATAGGTTTTTTCCTGATTTTTCTCATGTTATCTATCCCTAACTTGTTATTTCAGGTTTTTTCAAGGGTGCACTTACTATTGCTGGTTATCCTCTTCTTCTCTTTCCTTCTACTTTTCCTACCATTGGCATCTCCTCTAGTGAGGTAGGTTTCCACATAATGTCCAAAACATTATGTCCAAGGTTCATTTTAGCCTGGGCATTTGTACTTTGAGTGAGAACACTGTTAATTGTTGGATGATCCAATTGTTTTTTTTTTCTTGGCTGTACACAATCTTGTTAGGAGTCTTCTCTAGCAACTAGATTGGCTTAGTGAACTAATAATAGTAGAGATACATACTATAACTTACTTTACTATCCTAGGTAGTGTTTTAATTTGTAAAGACAAGCCTCTTAAACATTTTCCACAATTAAGTTTTACAGTTAGCAACATAAAGCCAGGGGGCTGCTCAGCACAAAATACCATGCAGCCCCACAACTAGGGGCGTTAAGCAGGCTCAAGTCGCAACTGCGAAACATTTTTAAATCCAAATTTCTTTTTCTGACAAAGAGTTAAAGAATTAAATCAGGAGATTTAAAACTGCAGTATAGCAGTTAAAAATGTCCAGGTGTTCTCAATCAGACCGGTCTGTCTGAAAAACTTCCTGTATATACTCCCTGGACTCTGCTGGCAAAGAGGGGAGGAGAGCCTGTGGCTTGGTGGTTGAATCACTGCCTAGTATGTAAACTGCCCAGGTTCGAATCCCATAAAGGGTATGGCTAACTGATGAAAGCAGAACAAGCTAGAGAGAATATAAATTGTTTTAGGGAATAATTTTGATATCATATAGGGTATACATGAGTATTCTAATACTTTTGTTGTGACCTGCTTTGAGATCAATAGGTTAGCACCAGGAACTGGTTCCATGGAGGGAGAGGTTTCATCCCGGGAGGAGATGTGGTTTCACATGCTGCCTGGGGCTTTACTTGTTTATGTGGCCTGGTTTCTGGTTTCTGGCATGCCATGGCCCGGGGCCGGTCCACGGACCAGAGATTGGGGACGCCTGGATCAGCATAAGGAAGGTTAAAACTAATTTTTATTTTGAAATGTTTTTCTAAAAAAATCACCTTATAGAGATATTTATCCCTTTCATATAAGTATCACATATAAGAATCCATGTGTATTTGGATTTGTATGGTTATATTTCCTGTAAGAGAAATGTAGATTAGGTTCAGGAGTTTCTGCATATTTTTTTTACAAAGCCTAATTCATTTTATGTTTAATATATTATAATTTTCTGAGTCTCAGTACTCTCATTCATTGTGGAATCTCTTCAATTTCTTACTCATTTTTTTTCCTGTGTTTGCAATTGATGCTTGAGATGCTGAGAAAATAAAGCAATTATGATTAGTTTTCAGTTCCTGCCATTTTTTCTCCCACAGTGCACTGGGGATATTTGTGTTCTGGGCATTGTCTACATTGTGTAGTAGTGGAGAATTAGCTGCAATTATTTGAGCTTCTTTGATGCATCTTTCTTAAGTAAGTTATTTAAGTGAGTAGCTATTTTATTTTAGAATAAAATGAAATATAGTGACAGAAGATGTGCCTGCAACTTGATAGTATTAAGGTTTTTTATTATTATTTTTAGTTAGCCTTGTAATGCTTCCCCAGGATAAATAAGATGGTATAAGACTTTTCTTCTTGCCTGTTCTTTATCACTGCACTAGAAGTCTTATTTTAAGATTCTGTATATTTGGCACTGGAGACATCTGTTGTATTTTGTTAACTAGAGGTCCTTTGTTTTTTTATATAATTATTTTCCATTACTGTGGCAAATAATTTTAGCTTCATAAAATTACTCTTGACTTGGATTATTAATTAAAAATCAGTGAAGAAATGGAAAGATGCAATTAGCACATATATGTTTAATAAAACAGGTGCAAAAATAATATTATTTCATAATATTATTATTATGAAACCCAATACATGAGTTATTGATTTTATGTACCATTTGGCAGAGCATTTTATAATTAATGTTAGCAAGTATTATTAATATGGTTTTAATTCCTTATTTAAGCTGCATTATCTGAATACAGATCCTTAGATGGTGTCACTCAGCAACAATTTAGTTGAACTCAATGGAATAATGTGAGATTATATAAGAAAGGGATCAGAATTAAGCTCTTTACTATTAATTATTAAATGGACTATTCTGTGTGCTTGGCATTTGTGCAGTGGATGTTCATAGTGATATAGGATTGGATGCAATATTTTCCTAAATTCTATTGAGAACTTTAAGTTTAAGAATAAGTAGCTCCAAAATACAGTTTGCATATTTATTAAAATTATTTATTTATATTTAAATTTTAAATTCATATGTCATCTATATTGCTATCACATGGTGGCTTACAACATGATATAAAACATTAAAATAGTACATTTAACTTTAGAATGAACAGATAATTAACTAAGGGGAGACTATACAAAGAGGTAGAGGGATCTTATATTTAATCCACCAATCACCTCCAAAATGGCACACCCCAATCCAGGCCCTAAGCCAATCAGCAGTGCCAGGTTTTAAGACCCTTTTGGAAGGCAAAGCGGGTGGATCTCACCTTGAGGGTGGAAGCAATGGTATAAAAGTCTCTCGGAGCCAGAATTCATTGACCAACATGGTCTGCAGCATGCCCCTTCTGCCAGTCCAAATGGGGCAGGTCAGTCCCAATAAAAGGTATTAACCAACACCTTGAATTGGACCAGGAAGCAAACTGGCAGCCAGTATAGCTCAAGATATTACATTGGGCTACTCTAGGGATTCTTAGAACTGTCCATTCAGCCTCATTCTGCAGCAGCTGTACTTGCAGAATACTTTTCAAGGGTATCCCTGTATAGAGCACATTGCAGTAGTCTAAATGCTGAGCTGGACCTGAGTGAGCCAAAGGCAGGGACTCTTGCCAGGAAAGAATGCAACTGGTGCAGAATATGAAGGGTGAGCAAAGGCTCTCCTATCCATAACTGCCACCTGATCTTCAAGCAGGAATTCCCCCTGGAGGATAACCCCCAAATACAACCCCATCCAGAACTAAAGATGTTAAACTCCCAGATCCCAAAGCCCTATGCACCCATAGCCACTTGGTCTTACCACAGTTCAAAGTCTATTATCCCCCATCTAGACCCCTATGGCCTCTAGGGCAGTGATAGCCACACCTGGGTCACCCAGGATGGAGATATATAGTTCAGTCACATATATAGTTCAGTCCAGGGGACTTGCAGGAGTCTTCTCCAGCACCATAGCTCAAAGGCCTCAATTCTTTTGCGCTCAGCCTTTCTTATGGTCCAACTTTCACAGCCATACATTGCAACTGGGAAAACCATGGCCTTGACTAAACGTACTTTTGTTGGCAGGGTAATGTCTCTGCTTTTTAGTATGCTGTCTAGATTTGCCATAGCTTTCCTTCCCAAGAGCAAGCGTCTTTTAATTTCTTGGTTGCAGTCTCATCTGTGGTGATCTTGGAGCCCAGGAAGATAAAACCTCCATTTCTTCCCCATCTATTTGCCAGGAATTGAGAGCGCCGGATGCCATGATCTTGGTTTTCTTGATGTTGTGCACTCTCTTTCTTCACCCACATCAGGAGGCTCTTTAGTTCCTCTTCACTTTCTGCCATTAGAGTGGTATTATCTGCATATCTTAGGTTGTTGATATTTCTCCCAGAAATCTTAATTCCAACTTTTGATTCATCTAGCCCTGCCTTTCTCATGATGTGCTCTGCATATAAGTTAAATAGGCAGGGTGACAGAATACAGCCTTGCCGGACTCCTTTCCCAATTTTGAACCAATCAGTGGTTCCGTGTCCAGTTGTCACTGTTGCTTCTTGACCCGCATATAGGTTTCTCAAGAGACAAATAAGATGGTCTGGTACTCCCATCTTTTTAAGAACTTGCCACAATTTGTTGTGATCCACACAATCAAAGGCTTTAGCATAGTCAATGAAGCAGAAGTAGATGTTTTTCTGGAACTCCCTAGCTTTCTCCATGATCCAGCATATGTTGGCAATTTGATCTCTAGTTCCTCTGCCTCTTTGAAATCCTGCCTGTACTTCTGGAAGTTCTCGATCCATATACTACTGGAGTCTAGCTTGTAGGATTTTAAGCATAACTTTACTTGCATGTGAAATGAGTGCAATGGTGCGATAGTTTGAACATTCCTTGGCATTGCCTTTCTTTGGAATTGGAATGTAAACTGACCTTTTCCAATCCTGTGGCCACTGTTGAGTTTTCCAAATTTTCTGGCAAATTGAGTGTAGCACTTTTACTGTATCGTCTTTTAAGATTTTGAATAGTTCAGCTGGAACACTGTCACCTCCACTAGTTTTGTTGTTGCTCAGCTTTCCTAAGGCCCATTTCACTTCACATTCTAGGATGTCTGGCTCAAGGTCAGTGACCACCCCATCGTGGTTATCAGGGACGCTAAGCTCGTTCTTGTATAGTTCTTCTGTGTAATTTTGCCACCTCTTCTTAATCTCTTCTGCCTCTGTTAGGTCCCTGCCATTTTGGTCCTTTATCATGCCCATCTTTGCATGAAATATTCCCTTCATATCTCCAATTTTCTTGAAGAGATCTCTGGTTCTCCCTATTCTATTGTTCTCTTCTATTTCTTTGCACTGTTAATTTAAGAGGGCATTCTTATTTCTTCTAGCTATTCTCTGGAATTGGGTGTATCTTTCTCTTTCTCCCTTGCCTTTTGCTTCCCTTCTTTCCTCAGCTATTTGCAAAGCTTCCTCAGAGAGCCATTTTGATTTCTTGCATTTCTTTTTCTTTGGGAAGGTTTTAGTTGCTACCTCTTGTACAATGTTGCGAACCTCCGTCCATAGTTCTTCAGGCACTCTGTCTATCAAATCTAATTCCTTAAATCTATTTGTCACCTCTACTGTATATTCATCAGGGATATGATTTAGTTCATACCTGAGTGGCCTAGTGTTTTTTCCTACTTTCTTCAATTTAAGCCTAAATTTTGCAACGAGAAGCTCATGATCTGAGCCACAGTCAGCTCCTGGTCTTGTTTTTACTGACTGTATAGAGTTTCTCCATCTTTGGCTGCAGAGCACATAGTCAATCTGATTTCTATGTTGACCGTCTGGTGATGTCCATGTGTAGAGCCGTCTGTTGGGTTGTTGGAAAAGAGTGTTTGCTATGACCATCGTATTCTCTTGACAAAATTCTATCAGCCTGTGCCCTGCTTCATTTTGTACTCCAAGGCCAAACTTGCCTGTTATTCCGTTTATCTTTTGGCTTCCTATTTTAGCATTCCAATCCCCATGATGATAAGGACATCAATTTTTGGTGTTGATTATATAAGGTGCTGTAGGGCTTCATAGAACCAGTCAATTTCATCCTCTTCAGCACTAGTGGTTGGGGCATAGACTTGGATTACTGTGATATTGAATGGTTTGCCTTGGATTTGCAATGAGATCATTCTGTCATCTTGGGGATTGCATCCCAGTATTGCTTTTCCTATTCTTTTATTGACTATGAAGGCTACTCCATTTCTTCTGAGGGATTCTTGCCCGCAGTAGTATACCTGATGGTCATCTGAATTAAATTCACCCATTCCTGTCCATTTTAATTCGCTGATTCCTAAGATATCGATGTTCAGTCTTGTCATCTCTTGTTTGACCATGTCCAGTTTGCCTTGATTCATGGATCTTACATTCCAGGTTCCTATGGAGAAAAGAGCTTTACAGCATCGGACTTTCCTTTCACCATCAGATGCATCCACAGCTGAGCGTCCTTTCGGCTTTGGCCCAGTCACTTCACTCTTTCTGGCGCTACTAGTACTAGCCCTCTGCTCTTCCCCAGTAGCATATTGGACACCTTCCGACCTGAGGGGCTCATCTTTCAGCGTCATATCTTTTTGCCTTTTGGTACTGTCCATGGGGTTTTCATGGCAAAGATCCTGGAGTGGGTTGCCATTTCGTTCTCCAGTGCATCACATTTGGTCAGAACTCTCTGCTATGACCTGTCCATCTTGGGTGGCCCTGCACGGCATAGCTCATAGCTTCATTGAATTACGCAAGCCCCTTCGCCATGACAAGACAGTAATCCATGAAGGGATGGATCTAGTAGCCCTAGTCAAATTATATCTGCCTTAAGTTATATATATATTGTTCTGTTAGAGCAGACATGTCAAATTCAGTTATGTCCAACCCTCAGCCACTCTGGATCAGCACTCTCTCTTTCACTGCCTCCTTCAGATCTGCCATGGTCATCCTTTTGCCATCCACCGGGTACTTGGGTGGCCTTTCTCCTTTTTCTGTTGATCATTCCTAGCATGATTGACTTTTCAAGTGAGTAGCTTTCAGGACATGATCAAATTTGTTTGCCGATCTTGGCTTCAAGTCATATTTTTGGTGAGGTTCGGTCTAGAACTTCTTTGTAATTTTTGCACTCCATGGGATGCATAATAGTCATAGTAGTTGTAGCTAGACCATGGCTACTTTCTGACCCATTGGAAGTTTCACTCCATCAGTATTAATTACCTTCCATCTCTTAACTATCATCTGGCCACACTTTTCCAATCTGAATAGCATCTCAATGTCTTCACTGTAGATTTGTGTCTGCTTTTTAGTATTGCCTATGTTTGCCAGACCATCCATGCACAGAATTGCTCACAGGGTTGGTAAAAGTATCAGGGAGTTTGAGATAGCAGAACCAAAATGCTCCCAACAGTTGAGCAAATGGTAAAATCACAGCCATGAGGAAGAGGATTAAGAATAATAATGCTTTTATTCTGCTCTCCTGGCATCCTTCTTTTTCATCTCTGATTCTCTATATTATTCTTGTTATCCATTACCACGAAATATTCAGATTAAGACTTTGGGTGGCCTTGCACAGGAGAGAAAAAAATCACATTTGTATATTACAATTCCTGTGAATGAGATGACTATCAACAACCCTTGTATTTATTCTTTTAAAAATTGCTCTTTTGAAAAATAAATTAACTTGTTACAGTGTTGACTAGTTTGTAGGTTTTGTGATAATCTCCAAAGATGGTAGGCAAAAAGGCAAACATTACTAAGATGTGAACTCTACAATCTGTCAGAGAGCCCTGTAAGCCACTCTTAATATAGAAACTTTTACAGCTTGGAAAATATTTCTTAACTGTATAATCTGGCAGTTCTTTCATTGTATAAGGGAAATATGTACTTTTCATTATCAAATGGAAAAGAATTTAAATCTAGAAAAATATTTTTGTAGATCTCGTATTGCTTTTCATAGAAACATTCTAAAATATTCAAACATTAAGCTTTTGCTGGGATTATATTAAAAAGGAAAAGACTCCTTTCTTTATTTTGAAAGGTCTGCAGTCTAACAGATGTAGATGAAGAGCATGAAGAGCAAATCTTTTTCTGTCTTCAGTTTTCTTAAAGTAACTGCGGTCTATTGATAATAGCCAAGGCAACCATATTGATCGTGTTTGAACATTTAATAGTGAAGCTACCTTTATGGTCTAACTAAATATAGTTTACAGACTTCTGCTCCTGAAGAAACAAGAAGATTTTTTTTTCTGTTTATAAGTTGCATTGTATTATGTGATAGACACTGCATAATCTAGTCTTCCAGAGTGAAATGCAAAACCAGCATACATATTCAATCCATTGATTTTGTCTTTAATTAACTTAATAAAAGATCTAAGAACAATATGAGAAGAAGAGAAAATCAAGGAAAGCTGTTATGTAGAGTACGATGTGATAGTAACACTCAGTTTGCAGTAGTCCATGTCAGGACTGCAGTGTAAAAACTGTGAAGAAAGAGAAGTACTTATCTAAGTAGTTTCTACTTTCCCGGAGTTAGTTTTCTTTTCTCCTGCTTTAATAGTTTATTGCTTCCTTACTCTTTCCCAAGACTAGTTACACATTCCTTTCTGCTCCATAAACTTAAATGAAAAGATTTTTTTCCTGCAGTGGATTGATTTGGTTTATGTTGCTATTATTATTACTACTGTGCACAATATCATTCCTATCTGAAGCTTTGAAATGGTGAACTTCTGCGGTGCATATATTGCTGAATTACATCTCTAGCATACTTGGGCATTTATCTAGGGTTTTTAGAAGTTTGGTTGCTAAATCAGAAATTTGTAGATGATAACTTTAAGGCTGATCCTCTCTTTTGGCCTTATTTTACCCTGGGAGCTAAGTATGGTTCAAATAATCTTCTAGCTATTGCTTTTAAATATCGGCAGGTTTACAGTTCTGCTTGTATTAAATCTATTCTTGTCTGTGATCTAATTATAGATGAAAAGACTTGAAAGGATAAGGGACATTGTTCCTTCTCTGAACTATGCTTGCCTGGATTTTGGGTTTTGCACCAGCTGCAACCTGAAGGCAATGGATAAAGTTATGTGGAAAGCTTGGCAAATCACTAGAAGTGCTGTCGTGAAGATAATTGCATGTTAGGCCTTGCCTGAGTGGTTAAGCTCAAGGGAGAAACTAAGGATACAGCAGTGATCCCCACTGGGGAGCTTCATCCTTATCTAACCTACAGAACCTCAAAGCCAAGTTGATTTATTTGCACAAAGCTTCTATTTCTAGAGACCTTCAACCATCTGTTCTTTGATGAGGGGTCTTAGGCAACTTAGAAATTTATGGCAACTATGCTAACCATATTCCAAATTGCCATGGACCTGAACCATATCAAAGGCTGTACATTAGATTTTGTTTTTGTTTTGGAGAGCTGAGACATAATCTGAGGGATGGGGTATTATTTTCCCTTGTTGTGTGGCTATCTGTTCTCTGATTTATTTGAAGTGCTTCAATGCTATCATATCTACAGGAATATGGACTCATTCGATTGATTTACTCCAGGTTCTTCAGAATTATTGAATCAGAATTACTAAAGAAATTGGATAATCAAAAAATAAAACAGTGCTGGAGAAGTTGCTGAATTATTTTACTATTTTATTTTTTATTTTTTTTGGTTACTCAGTTTTCTAGTAGAAAACTAGAACTAAGAAAAAATAATCTAGTCTTAAAATTATGTTTTAACTATTCTTTCAATAATAAATTTCATTGCTACCTTTTATGTGGATATCAAAAGCTATACCCTGTTATAAAAATAAGTGACAAGTATTTTTGAATAGTGGGCAAGCAAACTACTTGGATTTGGAAGAAAACATTCAGGCCTTTAATCCAGTCCCTAATCAATACAAAATAAATTAATTTCCAAATATATGAATGCTTTTGAGCCACTTCTAGAGTGCTTTTGTTAAAAGGGATTCTAACACTGCTATAGAAAATATGGAATACTACCAGCATCTTTTCTAATATTAATCTTGAATCATATTGTAGCTTAATCATTATTTCATATCCTCTGTTCTTAGATACAGGTAGTCCTCAACTGACAACCACAATTAAGATTGGAAATCTGGTCATAAGTTGTTGTGGTCATAAATCAAGGCACCCACGTGGTTGGACCTGTTTTTTTTTTTGTTTGTTTGTTTTTTACATTTTACACAGAAGTTATTAAGCAAATAATATGGCTGTTAAACCATTGTATTTGTTAAACAAACCTATTCTTCTGAATAGCCATTTTTGTCAGAAATCAGCAAAAACATTGCAAATCATGGTTACATCACCAGAATACTGCAACCATCATAAAGCAAGCCAGAAGCCAGACATCTGAGATGATATAATTTTATCATGGGGGGAGGGTACACAGCATTTTATGACAGCCAGAAATGCTTTACTGGCCATAAAGCACCCATTCCAAAGCAGTGGATAAGTCCATAAAATTTAAGCTGGGGATACCCATAATAGTACTATATCCATGGCTTTCTTTTCATTACAGACTTTCAGGTATTGTAAGCAAAGTGTCATAGCTTCTTTCAGGAGACTTTTCCCAAGGACAAAAGTCCCTGTTTATCTCTCTTCAATCATAACATTACGTTTTTAATCTTCTGATCATACTTGTCGCATGTTTTTGCACCAGTTCTATCAGAGCAGGATCCAACCAGCATAGAATACAGTGAAATTATTAAATTTTATTTTTGCTGCACATTCATAGGAACCATGTTCAGGTACAGAAAACTGGGGATATGAAGGCTATCTACACTGAAACTAAAATTGGGCAAGTTCAAGACGTGTAGAAAAAGGAAATCTTTGTGCAATGTACAATTAGAAATATGATAGTTATTGAGTTAGGCCTTTTTTCTCCTAAGGTCACTAGAGAATTTGGTGATAAGTTTAATGATCAGAAACTCCAAGCTTTCCTACCTGTGAGAGATGAGAGATTCCTTTTTATTAAGCTAAACATCCAAACCATTATAATCTTTTCTTATTGATTAGCTATTCTAGTTCCTAGATTATTTGTTTTCCTGTTCCTACACATTTGCTTGTTCTATAGCCTGATCTATTTGATACTATTATCCAAAATGACAGATAGAGGAATATATAGAAAATTATTTTTATGAATATTTGGAGACCAGCAACTAAGCAGTCTATGCATGACTCCTCATTGCACTCTCTAAACCAGTGGTTCTCAACCTGTGGGTCGGGACCCCATTTGGGGTCGATCGACCATTTCATGGGGGTCGCCAAGCAAGGCTGTCCGCCATTTTTTTTGCCCGCCATTTTTTCCCCCTTTTCCAGCGGGTGCCTTACCTCCCTTGGGCTGGGCAGCTGGTGGTCGGCCTGCTCCATCTCTGCCGCTTGCCAGCTACGCCTTGGCTGGCGCAGGGGGCGGAACCACACATGCGCGGCGCTCCCGGGCAGGGAAAGTCCTCGACCTACGACCGGTTGGGTAGTCCTCAACTTACGACCGGTTTAGTCCTCGACTTACGACCGGTTTAGTCCTCGACTTACGACCAGTTGGGGTTGCGGCATTAAAAAGGTTGAGAACCACTGCTCTAAACCTATGTTTTATTATTACCAGGTATAAAATTTTCAAGTGAGATGCAGTTTATTAAATATACACTATATTTTTAGTTCCTAAAGTAACACAAAATCTCTTTGAAGATTAAAAAAAAAAAGTAATCCTAGCAACTTTCACTGCCTGATTGCACAAATGTCACCATCATTTGAAATATTCTTGACTGTTGCCAACATGGAAGACAATCTTTAATCTGATGGTTTTCCTGTCTCACATTCTGCTTCAGTAACACTGCATCTGGGGTTCATGTAATCATCTTTCCTGCACTAGCAGCAGCTTTGGGTGTGTGTCCAAATATTGTGGTAATTGAGAGTGTATCAGGATTATAAGATGTTCTAGGTGGACACTGAGAATCATACAATGATTCTTGGAATTGCTTCCATGTACAGAATTAGCATTGGGACAGTATTGTCAGAGCACTACAGCTTCTCAACGAGTGACATTTGGATTTACATCTTTGGGCTTATTTTTTTGATGAATATGTTAATTTGGAGATGGGATGTAGAACAGACCTGAACATTGCTTACTGAGGGCATTGCAGCCAGAGAATTATTGCTTCTAAAGCTATTGATTTTAGCAGCAGCTGATATTTCAATCTGGATGCAGCATGTCTGTGCCTCTACGCACACTGTCAAGAAGAAATATGATAGTGTCTTAAAAGATTAATAATATCGCTGGTCCTCAGGAGGCCTGTCTTAATTCACTGGCCTGTTCCTTGACATGTACTGTAATTTATCTAGTCTGATTTGAATAGCAAATGGCAATCGGCTGCCATTAGGGAAATAGGCATCATTCTTATTGATCTAGCATAGGCTGGATTTTATTTAAGGGGAACTGCAAAATGTTATTAACTGCACAATGAGAAGCAAGAACCATTCTCTTACCTGCCCCCTCCTACTATATAATGCAAAACATTTTCTCCAAAATAGCACCCTCCAAATATGCTGGATTACAAGTTTCATTTTGTATGCCAGCACAGACTGGAATTTCTGAGGTTTCCAATCTGACATATCTGGAAGTATAGAGGATCTTAAAATGATGCAAAGTGAATCATGGGAAAAGGAAAATGAGGATTCCGGAAAACTGTAACTTGTAACTTTTGGGCAACCAGGTTTAAGCATACAGTTAGGGAGTTGTGAGTGGGTGTCTTTCCTCTCTTCTCTCTTCTCTCTTATTTTTACTGACCCAACATTCCCCATAAAAGTTGGAGGCTGCTTCAGAAAATGGACTCATTTTTTTTGTGCAAATTGAAGCCACTCTAAAGATTGTCTTGTAAAAAAATAGTATGAAGAAATGTTATAAACATCTTTTTATACTCTTGGAAGAAATACAGGATACATATTTTAAACAATGGTTACTTGGTGAATGGGTAGGCTCAACTTCCACAGCAAGATTATGTAAGTCCTCACAAAATTTTTCCAAATGTGTTCATTGGCTCAGAAATTTACATTTCTGGAATGAAATGTAAAAGGAATGTCTACTATTCCACCAACATTGCATCTTAAAACTGTAATTAAAATGCAATTAAAATTATAATTAAATTACAAAATTATAATTATAATAAGCTATATGATTTAAGCTTTTAGTTAACAATATTCCTATTCATTTCTTGTTTCATGTACCTAAATCTTAGCCCATTGGCTAGTCTAATTAAAATATTACCTTAACATGGATTTGATTTTTTTTAATGGCAACAAGGCTAACATTGCTTTTCACTTAGTCTTTGTGAAAGATAAAGGAACAAAGAAAAACAGGTTTTTTTAGCTAATTCAGTTACAACCTTTGAAATAAGAGGGGTTTAACAAATTGTCTACTTTGTGAGTGTAGGCTCATAGATTTGCAAAATTTCAGAAATGATGGGTGTAGCCAATCAAAATATCCTTTTACTGAAAGGCAAACAGGTGAGACTGCTTCCAGGTATCTTGTCTGATTTCCTATAATGTTTTCTAATACACCAGTCTTCCTTTGTTTTTGTTTTTTTGTTTTGGTTTGTTTCTTGTTAGGCAGGTTTCAAATATAGCATTATTTTGCAAAGTTTGAAAAAATACCTCTAGGCCTATTGGGCTCCTAGACTGGTTTACCAGATATTTGAATTAAAAAACTGCAAAACAAACAAAAGAAAAGCTACATGTATACGAAATTATTTTTTTCTAGTATCAATAAGATTGGTTTTTCATTCGCTAGAGCCATTATGTAGTGAAATCTGAGAATGATCTTAAAAGATGGAAGGGAGGAATGCCGCCTAAGGAAAGATCAGACAAAAGAGGGAGGAGTAATGGGCAGAGGAAAACTTAGTGTTGGAAACTATCCAGCCTTGCAGGGAGGCGGGATTAAGCATGGAGCTAGTCTAGAATCACTGTGCAACTGTAAAAGATCCAGAATCATACCTACTCCCTGAATTCCTTGGAGCTTTATCTAATTATTCCCAAGGGAGAGCTGCCAGACCGGCATTAGAGACAGAACATAATAAAGTAGTTAGCTTGAACTCTGCACTGTGGGTCTAGTTGTTCCAGCCAGACACTTAGAAAGGATCCTCCCTAACTAGTGTGTAACCTCTTATCATTTTCAGGTAATGATGCATCCTGATAGGGTTTTAATCAACTAAGTAAGGTAACAGAGTGGTGTTGTTAACTTCCAATTAGCACTTGTTAGGGAAGTGATGTGGCTTGGAGAAAAGTACTGTAGCTCAGGAAGCGATAAGCTTTACTAAGTAAAAGCTTGACAATATTTGATTTTAAGGCTTTGCTTGCCAGATGGAGACATGAAGACAAAAAGAAGGACATGTCTTCCTTTTGCTGGATGTCTGGTAACAGTACCCAGAAGCAATGGTCAAATGAAAGTGAAAAATATTTCCATGTTGTTATATTTCAGCTTGAAAATAAATTTTTAAAAAAGTTAAATAGTGAGAGCAAAAAAAAAAAAAAAAAAGCCCTGCAAGCACAATGGAAGGTATCTGCTGGCTTCCAACCTAGTGGTTAGCCAGTTTTAGTTAATACAAAAATACTAAATAGACAATTACAAACATTCTGGTTAGTGCAGAAGCAAGAATATATTCTAGTGGTAAATAAAATATCTTGAATTCAGATATTCAATTTCAACTTTAAAATAGCTGTTCTAACATTGCCAGAGGTATTCCAACATAGTTTAAAATATTCTGGAAATAGTCCATTAGTTATTTTGAGATAATAACATTTCTAAAATAGTTTGAACAACATCATAATAGTTTCTTTAAGGCTGAAACAACCTAGTTCAAACTTGAAATGTTTCAGAGCTGGCAAACTTTGCACACCCTATATAATATGTATATTAAGTATTTTATAGTGACCATCAATAAAAAGAAATTAAAGCTAAAAAAAAAAGCTTTATGGTTTCTTTTTGCACAATTTTAGGCACTATTATTTTTATTTTTTATTTTATTTATTTATTTATATCCCACCATTATTGTTATTACAGTATTTCAGTACAACTTACATTACTATGAAGGATTCAATTACAATGCATATATGTGTCTGCAAAAATGCTTTGAAAAAATTACCATAAAAATTACTTTCAAAGTTTTTCTCTATACACTTCTTTGGGAGAAATACTCACTTAATTCAAAGTAATGCAGACAAACAAGCCTACATTCTACTGGTATAGAGACAATTTTTTCATGGTATATATAGAAAATTATATTTCGGTTTTTATATTCTGAAATGAAAAATGAAGACCTTTTGCTTAGCTCATTGCTCCTGTTGCTTTGAAATCTATTGCTGAATAAGACAAAAATGCTCCAAAATGATCAAAGACAAAGCAATAAAATAGATTGAAAATGACTTTATTATTTTGAGCAGCAGTAATTGCCATACATTGTGAAGCTTGCATAAGAAATGTGTTAATGTGTAGAAGAATGACTTGAGAAACTTTTAATTTTCTTGATGATTTCAGTTTCTGAGTGAATGATTTCTTAAATTAATAAAGAAAAAAATTGAGTGTTGACTTGCAATTAAGTAGAATCCTTTTGCAAATAACGGAAGATGAAACCTCATATAGGTTTGACTGCTTGCCTATTTATGATTTTATCTGCTAATAGAGCCTTGAAAACAAGCAATGAATCCTAAATTGTTTCTCAGTATTTTGCTGGCCTGTCTGAGCAAGAACACTACAGTTTCCTTAATTCTTCTTTGCAATTTATCATTCCCAATTCATTGTTTTGCATAACTCTGTTTAAAATGAAGAATTGTCATTATTTTGCAGTGAAAAACTTGTCATTTGCATAATGCCTGCCATTAATTATTGTGAGACTAATGCAGCTGTTGATATTTTTAGGGCACAGTGGTGCAGTCTGCACCTTGTATAATGTCATTCTAAAAACATTGGTAGTTAATAGGTGCCATAACATTGCACAAATGCAAGAAAGGAAAAATAAAAAGCAGAGGCACAATGGAACAGGCTGTGATCTTTATTTAGCATTTTCTCCTTGAAATACTTGGTGAGAGACAGCTTTAAAAAGAAATCAAGAGAACAGGAAGGTGCAAAATAGCATTAAAAAAAAGATATAAATGCTATGTTTTTAATA
>NW_015386534.1:1549920-1582025 GCF_001527695.2 Protobothrops mucrosquamatus
TCTGCTGCCGCCGCCGCCAGCCGGGGCATAATACGGTAAATAAATACGAGCATGGGGATCCACGTGTGAACGAAGCCCCACTCCCCCTCCCCTTTTGCTTTCGCTCTCGAGCCGGCGCTTTTTTTTCCTTGAAATTTCCCTCTTAAAATGAAGGTGCGTGTTATACGCCTGTGCGCGTTATACGCCGATAAATACGGTAACTGTTTTTGCTATTATAAGGCAACTTGAATTTATTCAGATTAAAAAAGCCCTAATAGGTTTCTTAAAATATAAACAATTTTTACAAATTAAATTTAACTGCAGGGACTTGAGAGTGGATCCTATTTTTCTACTAGTTGATCCTACTTTATATTTTTACAAAATATATACCGTAGAGGCTATATTATTTATCTATCATTCTATACATAGTTATCTTAAAACACAGTTTCCGAATCTTAACAACTTAGAAATACATTGACTTCAATACAGGTAACTGGACCTCAATTTTGGCTGAGAAATTCTGGAACTTCCACATATCAGAAAAATGCCTAATAATATGTTAAAATAATTTCTGTAGCTGAAATTGAATATATATTGTAATATGAAGGTCATATTTTGTTTTTTTTTATGATTAATAATAATCTAAGAAGTAGAAGTGGAATAGTTACATGGCAAATATTCTGAGCATAGAATACATTGGAGTAAGTCAAATATGCCAATTGGCAGGAAGGTTCCAAAAATTGTAGAGAAAATACTAAGTTGACAGAGGGATAGAATCAAGATCACGTGAAGTATTAATACCACTTTACAATGCCTTGGTAAGGCCACACTTGGAATACTGCATCCAGTTTTTATCACCACGATGTAAAAAAGATGTCGAGGCTCTAGAAAGAGTACAGAGAAGGACGAGGGGGAACATGATAGCAGTGTTCCAATATATCAGGGGCTGCCACAAAGAAGAGGGAGTCAAGCTATTCTCCAAGGCGCCTGAAGGCAGGACAAGAAGCAACGGGTGGAAACTAACCAAAGAGAGAAGCAACCTAGAACTAAGGAGAAACTTCCTGACAGTTAGAACAATTAACCAGTGGAACAACCTGCCTCCAGAAGCGGTGAATGCTCCAACACTGGAAGTTTTTAAGAAGAAACTGGACAGTCATTTGTCTGAAACGGTATAGGGTTACCTGCCTGAGCAGGGGGTTGGACTTGATGACCTCCAAGGTCCCTTCCATCTTTATTATTATTATTATTATTATTATTATTATTATTACTATTACTATTACTATTACTATTACTATTACTATTACTATTACTATTACTATTACTATTAAATACCCCAAGAAACTATCCAACTTAGTAAATAAAAGCATTTCAAAATGTTTTATGCAGGTGGAAGAGAATGTTAAGATGACATAAATACCAAGTTCTCCAAGACTGAATTTTATTTTAAGGCTGATGGAGATTTTGAGAGCAGTTCCTAAGTTGGTTTTTAAGTATTTTGAACAAATTGAGAAGTTAATGATTACATCTTTAAATATTAAGGAAATCTTTCTCACAATGACAATAGTTTTAATTTTAGGCTTATTTGTTAATATTGGTCATGTAAGGGGATGGATCATTACTCTTAGTCAGCTTTAAATAATGAAACTTTAAAAATGTTTGCTGTTTTACAAAAATATTGCAATTTACTTAGAATTTTTAAGTACAGTTAAAATACTTTTTATGCACATGGTTTCATCTTGTTTACCTTGAATCCTCTGGAGTGTGTGTGTTAGAGAAGGCCTTTATTGAACATATATTATTAGTAAAAGATTTAGAATTTCAAAAATAAATTTGGACAGTATATAATTTGAATTAGAGAATAGCCATATCCTGTATTAAAGAATAGGTATATCTTATAACTGGCTACAAGTTTTAAGAAATTTTTCTTACGACCTAAACATTCTTTACTTAAGGAAAAACACATTTTTAGGTTCTATGAGAAATATGATTTTATTTTAAATATGATTCTCATACATACATATATACATATATACAGGGCTTTTTTTCAGCCGGAACGCGGCGGAACGGCGTTCCGGCACCTTTTTCCGGGCCGGCCGCACCGGAAATAGCCCCTCCCACACCGGAAATAGCCCCTCCCAAATTTTACTTGCATTCCTGTTCTCTAAAGGGGCGGTCCTAGGGTTTGATGAGGGCGTGGCCAGGTTTGCGTTCCACCACCTTTTCTCTGAGAAAAAAAGCCCTGCATATATACATACATACATATTGGACATGTAATATATTTCAGAGAAATTTTGGTACATTTGTTATGCACTTGTCCATTAGTATTTCTTTATGGTTAAATATTATCAGTATAATAAATCTGATTCTTGCAAAACAATTACGGTTTAAAAATATTGATATCTTATGTAACCATATTCCAAAAATCTGAAATCTTTTAATCTATGAAGATGTTTGTATGTATGTTTGTAACTTGGTCTGTTGCAGAAAGAAAAAATGATTATGTCCTCATGGAAGAAGGCTTTTGTCCCTGATTCTAAAAGTTGGCTTAACAAAACTCTCGGCATTTGAATTAACTTTGCTCTGAAGTACATATAGATTGCACAATATAATTTTGGATAGCCTAGAATTAATTCAGTGGTTAAAAAATTAGATCATGGTGTTGGAATGTAAGAAAATTATATAATTTTAATAGCTTGGATGCTTGTAATTTATTTTTATGATTTTATAGCTTAGAAAGCTTTGTGTTATACACTTCTGTATGTGGGGGGCCTTCCTGAAGAAGCAGGATAGATATAATTAAAATAAATTCTATTTATTGGATGCAAACACATTAGTTCAATTAAGATTGCTCACTGGTATATTTTGGATTGTGTGTTTAGGGATCATTCTTAATGTAATAAAAACTTTTATACTCTCCGTCCCTTCCTCCTTCTTACCCTCCATCTCTCCCTCCCTTCCTTCCTGCCTTCCTAAGAATAGCAATAGCATTTAGACATATGTTATTTCATAATGCTTTACAGCACTCTCTGAGTGGTTTACATTATCAGCATATTGTCCCCAACAATCTGGCTCCTCATTTTACCAACCTTGGAAGGATGGTAGTTTAAGTCAACCTTGAGCCCCATCAGGATCGAATTCCAGGCTGTGGGCAGAGTTAGCCTGCAATACAGATAGTCCTCAACTTATAACAATTCATTTAGTGATAGTTGAAAGTTACAACAGCACTGAAAAAGGTAATTTGTGACCATTTTTCACACTTACAACCATTACAACATTCATATTTATAATAGGTGCAGTGTCTCAGGGTCATTAATCACCTTTTGTGACCTTCTGACAAGCAAAGTCAATGGGGAAGCCAGATTCACTTAACAGCCATATTATTAATTTAACAACTACAGTTGAGTCCCTTAACAATTGTGGCAAGAAGGTCGTAAAATGGGGCAAAACTTACTTAACAAATGTTTCACTTAGCAATTTGGGGCTTAATTGTGGCCGTACGTCAAGGACTGTATGTATTGCATTCTAACCACTGCACCACCACAGCTCTTTTATTAGGTTCCCCAATTAAAATATTTTGCAATTTTATTTTAATGAAACAGACTTTTTAAAATATTACACCTATTTTAATACAAATATTTACAAAAATAACAAGTGGCAGTATTTTTTAAAGGTTAGTCTCTTATCTACAAATGAGCAATTCTCTTTTTTTAAACACTGCCTGTGTGGTACATCTGCATATATGTAAATTAAATTTGGCACAATCAACTAAAATATCTTGAGAACTTTTTTTGTTTTATTTTGTTTTTTCATCCTTTGATTCTCTATTCCATTGAATTATCTTCTTATAAGGACTAATCTATATTAGATATCAATTGTACAGTTATCATAGTGGTAACCTAGATTGGCAATTTGAAATATAGAGATTTTTGGCCTTTGTGCTTCACTGGCAAGAAACATTACCTCCAAATCATAATTCTCTTCTTTTCTGATCACCAATTATATTGATGTACAACGTAAACCAGATTTTGAAATCCACTAATTAAAGATAATAGTTCAGCAGTGTCTTCTGTCGTTTGATATTTAATATTAGATTAACTTGCAGTAAGAATCCTGCAACTGACTACTAAAAACTAAACATGCAACATCCTAAAATAACATTTACTTCAATAGTTTTGTGTTTTTCAAATATGTTAATAATTTTAGAAAGTTTCAGTTTTATTTTCTCTTCTATGAGCACTATAACAACAGAGGAAATTCAACCACATATCCTGAAATAATAATTCTATGATCTTTTTCAGAGGTGTCAAACTGACCGTGTCACGTGACGTGTTGCGACATATCATGACTTTTTTGTCCTTGCCAGAACTGGGGTGGGGATGGCTTCCATGTGACACATCCGGCCCATGGGCCAGCAGTTTGACACCCCTGATCTGTTTGAAATCTGCAAAGGAAATACAATTCCAGAACTGCTATTCTGTCTTCTACTATCAGCTACAAACTTTAAAATTTGTTGCATAACATAATAAAATTCTATAGGTATAGTTAAAGAATGATATATTATTTCAATTTTGATAATGTTCAACTCCAGAGTAACTCTGGGTAGCCTGTGTGTGTGTGTGTGTATGTGTGTGCATCGAAATGTATCATGGAAAAAAAAGGAGACCAATAACCAAAAAGCCAAAAAATATGCCATGAGTAACTAACCAATGTGTCAATGCCCATCCTTCTCACAGTTTGGGAGTCTTTATCAGTTTGTGACAAATAAAAAGGGTAGGAGCAATGCAAATCTTGGGAATATATTCCATAGGGCAAAAGCCATCATCAAGAAGATATGCATAAGATGGGACCTGGAATATGCCCCTTCCATCTGAGCTGACTAAATTGACAGAAACATATGGAGAGAGGCTCCTTCAAGTAACTAGGCTCCATGCTAGGTATATGAAATGCATTATAGCTGAGAAGATATAGAGGAAGGATTTATTCCTGTTCATTTCTTCTATGATATTCTTCATGTGGGAAATATTAGATGGTACTGATTTGAAAATGATTGACTATTTAATAGTTTTCTTATTAACAAACTATGTGTGTAAATTTTCCAAAACACACTGTGCTGCTAAAATGAAATTCAAGAGGTATAGAATAGAGTAGTTTGATTTCAGCATATGTCTCATGAGGATATCTGTATAGTATCATTGTCCTCAGTGTTAAGAAGACTTAGAGTTGTGCTGTGTTCTAAGACATAATGTGTATTTCTTTGTGTTAACCTAATGTAGTGTTTAGCTAGGGCCTCTTGGTCAAGCACAACTCGTATTCTGAAAAACATGTCTATTTGAATTGTGGCTGTTTTGAAAATGAATATTGTGGACCATGGTATATTTGTTCATTAAAATAGCCCTGGGTGGTTGTTTTTGTTTGTTGTTGATCTTTACATGAGAATGAAAAAAGGTGCTTCTGAATTAATGAGTGAATTTCTAAATGTTTTCTGATATGCCCCAAATCCAAATTACTTTTTCAATCATTTTCAATGTATATCACCCAAATATCTCTACTTAAGGCAATTAGTAGAAACCTGTCCCTATTGAAAACTCTGCCAAATTTTATTTGGATCAGTTGATACCATTGATCTTAATATGTAAGTAACACTATTTGCTATAAAATATTTGTTTAATAAACAGATTGGTTTGTTAAATAGTACTCAATCCAAATAAAAACATGATGCATTGTACTTTCTGTGAAGTACACAAAACCAAGATCCATGGAGCTAGTAGCTAATGTTTGTCACACTTCTCAACAGATCTTTAATGCCACCTTTAATGTTTTTTTATTTTATGTTTCTGATTCTTATCTCTTCATGGCAGATAGTTTGCTAAAACTGACCTGGCTAGTGAAATGTACTAGACGTCAGGAAATCCAAATTTTCCAGGCAGTACTAAATTAAGAATAGCTGTTATCAAAACGTCATTATTATGTTGTTATAATTATGATATGATACAGTAATAATTCCATACCAAAACTGAGCAATGATCTTGAAACCTGTGTATAGAAATAGTGCTTTTCTTGAAGTTTTGAAAAACTTATTTCTCTAATAAAATAATTCATATAATTACTCGCAGAAATACATTTCAAGTTATTCAAAATTATACAGGTTTTGCTAAATTAGACAAAGGAAGACCACTTTGATTATTTCATAACATGTGACACCTTTAAACGTGTGACATCATCTGCATATTAATTTAAAAATTATAGTTATAGATATATATATTCACAAATAAATCAGTTTGGTGTTTGGGAATTTTGTCTAGAACCCTTAAAATCTAGTTTGCCTATAATCCAAATATATGGATCATTAAATTTTTATAATTACTAATATGTATTGCCAAACTGATATGGATAGGGTATTTTTGTTTTTGTGGGTGCAAGATAAACTACAGTGTATCACAAAACATCTTGTACAACATTTGTTGTTTATGTTTGAGTTTGTGTGTGTTGTTTTCTTCTGCATCTCTGTGCTCCTCCTTTTCTCTTCTAGTCTCCCCTATAGGGGTTCTGTTTTGCTGTTGCCTTTAAACCCAAACAACCTATTTAAGTGGGTGAAAGTGGAGAAGGTATGCTGGAAATACTCTGTATATTTCTGAACTGTGTAGACATATTATCTTCTTAATGAGTTTTCTGGATCTAAAGCAGTCAGTGGTGTTTATCTTGTGAAATCTCACAGATATTCATAACATTAACACAGTAAAAAATAGTATTTCACATACACGACAGTTAAGATTTGATTCTGATCTAATGCACCTGATGCATATAATTGCCGTCTAAAAAGCTAATTTGGGACTTCACAGCAACCAGGATCAGAGCTTATTATGAACATTTGGAACACTTTGTGACAGACAGTGTCTCTTTGCATCTCTACAAGATGGGAAGTAATGTGTGCACGGTTTTGCTTTTCTGTCTGGCAAACTTTTTATAGGTCTGTGACAAAATGCAGTATAAAGTGCAAAATGTGGAATATTGAAATGGACTAAACAGCTGGTGAAAGAAACTGGGTGTTTTTGAGGTGAATAGAAAAGCAATTTGTTAAAAACTACTGTCTTTTTCATTTTGGCTCATTGAATGTCTAAAAGGCATATGTGTCTGTCTGTGTGTCTGTGTTTGTGTGTGTACATTCATGCAATTGCAGACATACATAATTTTTTAAAGATGACTTTAAAAATGTGAATATCTGTCTGATGTAAAAGTCTAACAATGTTTTCTGTTCTTACATGGGGACTTGGGGGTCTATGTTGACCAAAATGCAAATGAAGAGAAACTAATGAAGTTATAGTCTCCAAGGTTACTGTGTGCAGTGTTCAGGAAACTGGAAATCTGTGTGAGTTAGATTCCCTGAGAGAATGTAGAAGATTTCTGGGAATGATATTTTTATTGTTCTTCCAAATGTCATTAGAACTGGTGTAAACTTGTTAATTTGGAAAAGTTAACAAATTGTCCTTTCTAATCTTTACTTGCATGCTACTTTTCATTATTCATTACTTTATTAATTAATGTTAGCTTGACAATGTTTTAAGGAAACCCTTATACTAAAAGAGCTGTTGCTCAGAAAGCTGAATCCACACATGGCTTTCTTTTTTCTTTAAAATAAGTTTGATTATAGCTGAAGTCTGCTTTTCAGCAGTGTGATTGAAACAAGTACTGTATTATATATGAATATATGGGCTTTGAACAGTATGCATTCATGAGAATGAGTTTGGTATAACATGTAAGGTAAAGGATCGGAAGTGAGGAAAACTAGGTTCTAGTCCCCCTTGAGCACAGAAGCCCAGCCGAATGACCATGGGCCAGTCACTGCCTCTGCACTCCGAAGCAGGATCAGGCTCTGCAACAAGCTGACTGAAGAACAAATAACCTCATTCATTATCCATAGATAGCTTTACTATGTAAAAACTAGGTAATGACAGGGCAACCAGTGGAACCAATAACGACAAACACTCTTCAAAATCTATGAAGTACATTTTGCTTTTATGGTGTTTCATATTACTGTTGGCAAAGCCGTAGCAAATTTTAACTCATACAGCAACTAAAATAACAACAATGCATATCTGTCTGTCCATCTATCTGACTATCTTGAAAGCTTGTCACCTTACATGGGACCTTTCATTACATATGTTCGTTCATTCGTTCACTCATTCATTCATTTTTATGATATTTCTTTTTCATCTGAGATGTAACAAATTTAGAATTTTTGCACAAAAAATGTTGAATTTTTTCAGAGCATGATTTTGGTAATAGCTGCATTTAATACATTTAACACATGTTTTAATCATTCATAATCACTATTGATGTGGAAATTTCTGTCTATCTTTCATTCTTTTTTCACAATTTAACCTTTTTATTACTTCAGCAATTATTGACTTTGTTTATTTTCTTGTTCTATTTATTCAGTAAGGTGATATAAAAAGATATGAAAATACTTTAAACTATCTAAAAAGTGCTATAACAGGTATATGTTCATGTCGTATACCTATTATGATCCTTCTTTTTGATGTCTGAAATGTATTGCATTACCAAAAAGTATTAATAGTACAATGAAGAAGGATTATCAATAATATAAAATAAACATTCCAAATGACACATCAGTCTTAATCTCTAAAGTACAAAATGGTAAAAAGTTTAGATTATTTCTAAAACTATATTTAATTTATGAATCTAGCTGCCTATTAATTTTCTATTCCAGAAATAAATGACTGGATGATAGGATAGATATGTATGATTATTTAATACATAAATATTAGAATAAAAAAAAATACGACAAAATGAAGTTAAGGTTTTGTCCTGCTGAGAATGTTTTAGGGATGTATTGAATTTTAAATGTCAACTTTTAAAAATAGTTTCAGTATATATAAAGTAAATTTATTGCTAAATATTGGGATTATTATAAATGAAAGCTTGATTTTTGTAAAGTATTTTTTTTTTTAAAATAACATTGTCAGGTAAAATTGCACTGCTAGTAAAATCCAGGATTGAAGATTCAAAAATAGCCTGCTTAATACTGTTCACTAAACTATTTCCAAGTTATTTTCTGTATATTCTGTTTCTGTAACTGTAACTATTACAGAAACAGAATATTCAGAAAATAACTTGGAAATAGTTTAGTGAACAGTTGAATAATTTATTTCGGTCATAGCAAGAACCTGAGGCTCTTTTACACACCATTCTATCAGTTAGCCTTAATGCATACTTTTTATAAGGTGTTTTTTTTCATTTGTGATCAAGATGTTACAAGAAAATTACAGTGAACATTATATTTATTGTTTCAATATTATTTATTATTTATTATTGCAATATTAAAACAAGAAATAATAAATTTAACGTTCATTGTAATTTCCTTGTAACATTTTGAACACAAATGAAAAAAAAAACTTATAAAAAGTATGCATTAAGGCTAATTGATAGAATGGTGTGTAAAAGAGCCCCAGGTTCTTGCTATGACCGAAATAAATCATTTATACTTTTAATGTAATATTGCTATAGCCTAAGGGAGAAATATTAAAAACAGATGTTTTCTTTGAATTAGAAAACTAAAGTAGATCAACCTTGACTATGGCATGTTGACCTGAAATGCATGTTAAGCTGCCTTGAAAGTCTTTTTTAGGGCAAATGAGCAGCATCCATGTTAAGGTAAAGGTAAAGGTTTCCCCTGTCCAGTTGTGTCTGGCTCTAGGGGCATTTCTTAGCCGAGGGAGCCAGTGTTATCCCAAGATACATCTGTGGTCATGTGGCCAATATGACTATACAACAAGGTGTAGCCTGTACTTGGTGATAATTCCATTATCTATTTCTTTTGTAGGGGTTTACAAAATTAGAGTATAGAACATCGAATTGGAGTTCAATTTATTCTTCTTGCAAAAACTGAGTATTTCTAGTATTAGACAACATTTTTCTATCTACATATGGATGACTGCATACTTTGCTATGTACCAAGAGATCTGGTTCCCCTTTTCCTACAATTCCTCATGTTAGATTCATTGGTATGTTGTCTAATTGTTTCAGAAGACAGAACATATTTGATACAAATCAGATTGAAAAGACAGTGGAATATCATTCTTTCATATCTTGCCATGTGGAGCTGTTATGAATTCTGCAAAACAGAGACAGTTCCAAACATATCAAATTACAGCTGCCCAGTTATAGAATTTCCAGTTCTGACAGTTTATAATTTATTTCTGTCTTTGGAATCTTGGTGCTCTTTATTCTTGGTATCATTCCATGCTATATACAATTGTTCCATGTTTCAATTTAGAATACATAATTTAATTGGATGAGCTTTGCACCCCTAGCTATGTGAACTTCTCATAGTACCACTGACATGGAAAATTTGACTGTCATTTCCTGGATGATCATCATGTTAAATTCAGTCATATTTACATTAAAACTAAATATAGTGCTCTGGACCTCTTAAGATATTTTAGTTCCATGAATGGCCTTTTGCAGAAGAGAAAAAAGTATTTAAAAACAGCTAGCTTTTTTTCTTAGTGCACGGCAACATCAGAGTCCAGAAAAGGTTTTGATAATTATATCATATATACTTTGAAGAATGAGGATATAAAACTGTATGATAACTTGACCTTTAATCTTTGCAGCTTGCTTCCCCAAAAGGTAACTTTTTAGCTTTAAATCAGCATCCCCAGTTTTGTTGTGAATCATTCAAGTTAATAAGGGTGTGTGTGTGTTAAATTTGGAACAATATGAAGATTGTAAAATCTTAAATGTAAAATTCTTAAATAAAAATAGGCATACTCGTGTTATGAAAGTTTCTGTATAATGCTATAGAAAGAACATGTGTGTTAGTGAATTAGTTGATTAATGAGAAAAGAGACCCTATCCCTAAACTTTTTGATTTAGTCTCTAGATTAATACCAAGTTAGGCACCCTTCATGACAATATCATGCCTGTCAGCATGATATTATTTTTAATAATGGTCTAATATAATCAAGAATTTACACAATTTCATTCCATTAGGTCTATTTTGCCTGTTTGTGTAGTAACAAAACACTTCAAGTACTCACAGCACTACAAACTCTTGAAAGAAATTATAGAATCTTTTCTATATAAAGTCCTTAAAGCACTAAAAACTCTTGAAAAGATTTATAGAGTTTACACACACACATACACACTCACAAAATCCTCAGGAGGTTTGCCATTTGGACAGTCCTTTATACCATTTTGAACTTCATCTGTCGATATTTCTGTTTCAAATGGAACTTTTTGTTCTCTATTCTGTGGAGATTTTACTTTTTTCAAAAAGCTATGTATTCTAAACTATTAAATTCTGTCACTGCGGAAATTCCTAAGCATACAAAACTTTGTTGTTGATATTGACAAATGTTTCTCTTACTGTTTTCTTTTAATTAATTTATTATGTACAGTTGGGGTACAATGGTTGGGGCTTTAGTGGAATAGCTTATTTTGAAAGCATACAGTTGGCTATCCTTCGAAATTAAAAAAAAAATGGGCACATGAAAAAGCTGCTAGTGCCTAGAGATATGAAAATGTTGCCAAGTTGCAGCATGAATATCTTCAGCTTTAGCTTTTGTTTCTTGGGAAGTGTCAATGATCAGTTGTTGAAGAGATTTTAGCATCTTTCCCAGGATGATCTGTCGAGAGGCTGCTTTGGTTTCCATCATTTAGGTAATGGCCTTCCTCTTATATTTGCTATAAATTATCTGGGGGAGGGGCCTCTAGCACTTATTTCAACCTCTGTATGTGTATCTTCACTGATAAATTAAGAAGAGATTTCCTTTTTCTAAATTTTCAGAGACAAATCTCCATATTGATAGCTAAATGCTGACACTGTGTTTTGTATAGAATGTTTGATAGGATAGCATCATAGCACCAGAATAATATTTTTAGAGGTTAAAAAAACTGATTATTACAATAAGTTTGTGGTGCTACTTCTATAGCAATATGAAAAATAGAGTTGTATCTTTATATATTTGAAGTAAACTATTTATCTTTCCAGTCTTAATTGTTTAAAAGGAATTCATATTATTAGACATGATTTGATTATAATTGTTCAGTGCTTCATTTACAAACATTAGCTAATACTCAAAAATTATGCTGAACTCAAGAGAACCTCTAAACAATTGGCCAAAGTTTGAAAAATCCTACATATTCTTATTTGATTTTATTTTGACATAACAGCCAGTTGTTCTGAATAAATAAACAGGTATATTTGGAAAAGAAAAAATTATTTAAATACACATTTGAAATATGAGAGTATAAATTAAAATATTACAAATATTACAAATTATTTTTTATGTCTTGCCTCTATAAATTGACATTCATTATTGCTTGTTTGTGAATTGTATTTGTTACCTATTTTTATAAAAAAGATAAAACACATATTTTGCTTTGTATTTTACAGTTTTGGTTTAAAATAATACATGCATATTGTATGGACAGTATATTTCTTTACATGCATATTGTATGGACAGTATATTTTGACTGTACTATGTTTCTATTCATATGAGATGCCACTAACCAGTAACAAACTCCAGAATAATTATTGTTATAATAATTTTTTACATAAAATTAAAATTAGCTAACTATAACATCATGTTTTCAAGTTTATTATTTTATGATGATAGTTTTTGCCATTTATATTGATAAAAAAATAGTAAATGCCTTTTGTAGGAATGTTTTCAGGTACTGTCAAGTGCAAAATGATTAATATTAATGATATTTTATATAAATATGAAATATCTGAAAAAGTGATTTAAAACAATGAATTAAATTGTAGTATGCAATTTATCTAATATTTTCAAAAAATAGTCTGTAGAAATGGAAAATAAATGGTCTACAATTGAAATATATCTGTGCACATGTTTTACACATCCTTAGATAAATCTTGATATATAGATTTGAAAATAAGTAAACTGGAAAATATCATTGCTTCTTGCCAATCTCTTAGTACTATTTGCAGCCTTAATTGCATGAATTTCTAAGAAATAAGAGCTAAGTAACTATAATTCTGTTTTAGTAAAAGCCAAGATTCTTTATGAGAATATGAAATGATCATTCTGAACAGTATAGGGATCTTGCAAACTGCGTATTTTATTCATAGTTCCTTTATTATTTAGGTGAAAGATTTCTCTGAGATTATAAATTCCCAAAAAAAATTTTCATCTACCCACTAGGAAAACCAGTTGTATTTTAGGCATGGTATATAATTAACCCATTAGAGTCTGCTAACTAGAAGGATGATTAAAATGGTATTGACATTGTAATTTAAGGTCAAATCAAAATACCTCTTCAATAATTAAGAACCATTAAAGGCAGTAATTTATATATTTTAATGTTTATATTATTATGCTAGTAAATAATGCCTCAATGTACTATGTATTGTTATAACAGTTAATGACCATTTTTGCCCAGTGAACAATTAGATTTCTGCTGAGAGATTTTGTCTGTAATAAAAAGCCTAGTTTGAGACTGAGATCTTACATGGAAATGCAACTTTAACACTTTTTAAAAAAGAATTACTATTGCAAACTGGCTATGAGAAAAACCTGCCAGTTTCTTTGGCATAGACCTGCTAATGGTTTTATGTAGAGGTAGTACTAGAGGCTATATGCCAGTACTTCTAGCATTGTGACAGTGAGACTTAGCCAAAGTAATTTTGTGATATAACAGTTATATCGCAAATGATGCTGGCAAGTTTGTATCATACCAAGTATTCCATTTCTTAGCTAAAAATAGTTTTGTTGTTGTTATTTGTGATGTACTATATATTTTTGTAAGAATGTGTGTACTGTATGCATTGTCTGTATGCACAACATTAATTAATCATGTGTCTTTCAACATTTTTATTATCCTTCTGTTGCTGCTCTTAGAAAAATAGTTAAGAGCAGTGGAATGTGTGTGTATATGTGTGTATATATGTATATATTGTCTGTGTGTATGAGAAACAGATGCACTGTAGGCAGATAAAGTAGATAAATATAGTTTCAAATAGAAGCATAAGTGTATAAATATAGACACTATATGGAATGAAGACAGGAAGATCAGCACAGTTTCATTATTGCTTGTATTCTGTATAATAAAAGAGCAGCTGACATTAAAATTACTGATTGAATGACACTGTCAGATTGCAGAAGACATAGTGTAAGGTAAGAAAATAACCTTTCCAGCAGTTTGAAGAGCAATTACTCAGGAAGATTTAGTCTCCTTCAGTATTTGGTTAATACAGTACTGTTTCCTGGATTTTATTTTTGCAATCAGAAGCTAGAAACAAAGCATGAATAATTCTTCTGTCCTAAAATGAATAACCTAAATTAGTTAAATAATAATAGCAATTCTGGTTTTGTAACTTGCTGGAGATTCCTCTGCTCCATTTCTTAATTTTGGTAGGCTTCATCTGTTGTGATTGAAGTTACTTGGCTTCTGTTGCTGATTCAGAAACTTGTCATATTGAGTTTATGTGGCAATTGATAAAGATAACAAAATAGAAAAATCGTTATGGTTTAAGAGATTGTTGGCTCTGTGTTGTGTACATTATCAGTGCTATACTCTTTATATTTTGATCCTATCTGTTCTGAGAACTCTTTTGAGTACATAGCTAGGCCTCAGCTATAAATTGACTACAGGTTATTAATGTAAAATTGAACTGAACAAAGATGATGCTAGAATACTTTCTAAAATAAAATGTTGCCTTCTTCACATTACAGTACTTTTTACTTTCTTCATTTTTTCCCTAGACTACAATAGTTTTAAAAAAGCATCAGTTGCATCAAAAAACATTCTTTGTGATCAAAGTCATGTATTTAATAAATACATTATCCATTTCTACTGGAATCACAGAAGCAACAAGAGCTATGTGGATTTGAATATTCAAGTCTTTTCTTGATGTGGCCTTAAATGTTTTTAAAGGATATACAAGATATTTCAAATCATCTCTGAGATATTTGGACATGTAAGTCATTCCCAACTGAATTTCTGCATTAAAAAGGAGAGGTTAATTTGAAATTTGGATTGAGAACCTAACTTATTGTAAAAAACAAAATAATTGCTCCCATGTCTGAGCTTCATTACTGATTAGGAATGCACATTCTTGTGTCCAGAAGTCTCATTGATATTATGGCAGGTTTAGATTTTTTCCTATTAAAATGAGAATATTCATTCAGAACAAATCACGGAAAAAAACACATTATGGGTACAAGTGTTTGTGTGCATATAATATATATGGATGTACCACACTCTTATTCTTCACATTAAAAGAATGTATTGGCTTCTTTAATATTGTAAATATATCACTCAATAATATTTTTTTATACTGGAATAAAAATACATATGGCGTCCCTCTTTTAATTTAGTTTTTTTATAGTTTCCCTTGTGTTATAAAAGATTTCAAGATGATGGAACTTTGGATTTTTATTTGACTAATAGAAACTATTATGAGATTTACAAGATAAGTTATAAAATTAAGGGCCAACATAGATGTATTGGATATACTGCTATCTATTTTCTTATTTTATTGTATTTTGTTTTTCGTAAACTAGTTATGCAATTTGTAGTGTCCTGCATTTTCACACATGTAACTAAAGACAGTTGTGAATGTGAATGACGTTGGATACTCAGATGATTTGTAGTCATCGTACTTAGCAGAAATTAAGACAATTAAGACAAATAAATTTTATGTACTTGTAAGTGAAAACTTTTATAGTTATGTTTCCTTTTGCATACAGATCAATTCTTTTTTTAAAAAAAATATTTTTATATTGTAGGAAAATCCAAAAGGCAAGAAACCATAAAATTCCTTTTTCCATTCCTTTATGAAACTGTATTTAACAGATCAAAGTTTTCTTTTGTAAGTACAATATGCTATTTTCCTAAAAGTGTTAACTGCACTTGAAAAGTCTTTTATTTCTTGGATGAAATCCTGTAAGAAAACTAAAGGAGGAAAGTGAAATATGAATGAAGTTTTACAAATTGTAGACATGTAAAATAGTGATTGAATGCGAACATTCAATATTCACCCTTTCTTTGCAATCTGAATTTTTTCACCTTAATTTTGGTAGTTGTATCAATTGGCTCTCATCTTGAGACGTCTTGAAATTAAAGGGTGCATTTAATAATAAAAAGAGCTCCTATGCAAGACCTGCTTTGTTAATGTTTTGAATTGCAGAATTCACTTTGCTTTATAAAATTCTCTATTTTATTCCATTTGAAAAGCAATATAAAATATTGTTTTGAGTAAAGGGATGACAATAATCCTAGGTACATATTTGAGTATACCACTCAAAATATATGTAAATCTGTAAAAATAATTTTCTGCTCTAGAAGCCATAAGGTTTCTTAATGGGTAAGGCAATGCATACTTCCTAAAACAAATTTGCTAAATTTGAAGCATTTATACACTCTGTGTCTACCTCGCATCCCAGATCTCTCATAAACCAGTTTGAAGCTGACTTTTGATTTTCTTTTTTCTCAAAATGTCAGCAACAGGAAAGGACACCATCGTATCTCCAGACTTCTAGGAGAAGTTAAAGGAATGAGACTTTACCCCTTAAGTTACCACACTTGTCCTTATACTATGCAAAAAAAAAAAAAAGATTATGGTGCCTGATTCCCAACCACATTTTAAATACATATTTGTGTGTGTGTGTGTGTGTATTTGTACATTTGCAAAAATGTTATTTGTGATAAATTATTATATTTGAAATCATTTTCTGTTAAAAACTGCTAGATATGATATTGGATACTATGGTGGTATTTTTTTTAAAAAAATAATTCTACATATGGTCTCAGAGTCAAAGAGCTTAGTGTGTTATTTTGATACAGGTAGAGAACTTAAGTCAGCAATTTCATTACAGAGCTGACGAGAAGAGTTGAGATTGGATTTAGTAATAAGGTGCCCTGCATTTCTTCATTAGTATGGTTAGCCTATTACTCAGAGGCTTTGAACCATGGGGATGCAAGAGCCAATAGAAAATAGAAAGAGTGCAGAGAAGAGCAACAAAGATGAACATAGAACCATAGGGCTGGAAGGGATCTTGGAGGTCATCTAGTCCAACCCCCTCCTCAAGGCAGGAGACCTTACACCATTCTGAAAAAACAGCTTTTTAAGTCAAGTTGTTCCACTGTCTAATTGTTCTCATTGTCAGGAAGTTTCTCCTTAGTTCTAGAGGTTGCTTCTCTCCTTGATTGGTTTCCATCCGTTGCTTCTTGTCCTGCCTTCAGATGCTTTGGAGAATAGCTTGACCCCCCTCTTTCTTTGTGGCAGCCCCTCAAACATTGGAGCACTGCTATCATGTCCCTCTTAATCCTTCTTTTCATCAAACTAGACATGATTAGGGGATTGGAGGCTAAAACATATAAAGAAGGGTTGTGGAATTAGGTATGTCTAGTTTAATGAAAAGAAGGACTGGGGGTGACATGATACAATGTTCCAATACCTCAGGGGTTGCCAGAAAGAAGAAGGGATCAAATTATTCTCCAAAGCGTCTAAAGGCAGGACAAGAAGCAATGGATGGAAACAACCTAGAGCTAAGGAGAAATTTCCTGACAGTTAGAATAACTAATCAGTGGAACAATTTGCTTCCAAAAATTGTGGGTGCTTCATCACTGGAGGTTTTTAAGAAGAGACTGGGCAGCCACTTGTCTCAAATTTTATAGAGTTAGCAGGGGGTTGAACTCGACAACCTCCAAGTTCTTTTCCAGCTGTATTCTGATTGATTGATATCTATGTGGTTGCTAGAGGTCAAAATGACTTGATGACACATCAGTTATTATTGTATCCTAAGTAATGTCTGGGAAGACATGCAGGGGAATGGAAAGTTGGAAAAGGTGCAGGAGATGCTGTGTGGTCAAAGAAGGTGCACAGGGGCAATACAGGTCAGGGAGGGTGCATGAGGGTGCTCAAGAGATGCTGCATGAGTTGGACAAGGTGCATGCGGGATGGCATTGGATGAAAAGGGTGCATCCCTCTCTGTTCCTCCCTTCCTTTCCCTTCCCAGGAGGGAAGTAAGTGACTATTGCTGGATGGGGGAGGAAGCAAAGGATTTCAAGACTGACTGGGAAACTATCACAGAACATTGAAAAAGAAGAATGCATGACTAGAGCAGAGCCCAGCAGCAGCCAGCAGCATGAAAGAGCCAATACTTTCTCCACATTTCATTCCCTTGGGAGTCATGGGTCCTGGATTTTGGACTCATTTTGTAAGTTAGTCCATTTGAGATACCTTGGTCAAAAATTGTTGCCCTGCGAAGCACTATTTTGCCTAATTAAAATCATGACAATGAAAGTTTTAGTAGCATATAGATTAATTTTATTATTCTCAATTATGCAGATAAACAACTTAGACAAAATATCACTATTTTATCAAGTCTTTATAATAATAGTAAGCACTTTACAAGCAATAAGCACAGTAATCAGTAAAAATCTGCTAGTTATAGCAAACAGCTTTAAATAGAAAATATTTCTTACAGAGCAAGCATCTATCACAAATAGGGGTAAACTGGATAAAAAATGAAATAGGAATAAAAGCTAGCTGGGTGACTTTGGTCTTGATTTTATAGAAATATTTTGGAAGGACCTGAAGTTCATGTTAGAAAGCCTTCCAATAACCCTGAGTTGAAGTTGTTGAAGTTGAAGAAGCGGAAAAATGGCTACAATTCCTCCAAGCTGATGTGCAAAACTGACCAATAGTTATCAGAAACATTTAATTGTTATTGTTGTATAAGGGGGGGCACAAAGCTACTGAAAGCAAAGGTTTTTAGCTTTGGATCTTTTTCTCAATAAATCAATGAAGTATGTTTTTAGAATAACAGAGTTGGAAGAGACCTTGTAGGTCAGTGGTGGCGAACCTACAACATGCGTGCCAGAGGCGGCACTTGGAGTCCTCTCCGTGGGCACACACTTTGTCGCCCCAGCCCCACATCCTCCCATGGCCCCCTCCTCACCAGAGTTGCCCCGGGCGCAGCCCATGCAAAACAGCACAGCCAAGGACATGGTAGCCGGGCAGCAGGGACAAGACACTGCCCTCGTGTCCTGTCGCATGCAGATGCTGCTGCGGGGTACCGGCAGAGGGCGTGGCCACCATGGTGCTGCTGGGCCGCCTGGACGATCTGATGCTTCGGGCCTTGGAGGCAGTGGGTGGCCTTGTGGGTAGGTGGGGCAGGTGGTGGAGTGGGTGAGCAAGGTGGAGGCAGGGGCAACCCGCTGCCCAAGCAGGAGTCCCTACACCATTTCTGACAGATGGCAGTCCAGTCTCTTCTTCAAAGCCTCCAGTGATGAAGCACCAACAACATCTGAAGGCAGTCTGTTCCATTGGTTTATTGTTCTCACTGTCAGGAAATTTCTCCTTATTTCCAGGTTGAATCTCTCCTTGATCAGTTTCCATCCATTATTCCTTGTCTGGCCTTCAGGTTCTTTGGAAAATAGGTTGACCCTCTCCTCAAATATGAGAACACTGCTATCAGGCATAATAGACAGGCTCTGGGGGTTTCTGACTCAGAGCAATAGGTTAAAAATGTCCCAAGCAAACCCCACCCCAATAGTTCATCTGGCCAGTTCAAATGGGCCAATCCCCAGGTGTTAAGTCCGTTATGGGAAAAGACTGATAACGCCAGACTGTCTCAGGCTTGCAGCGATGTTTTGTTGGATCCTCGCACCTTCCCTTCCAAAAGAGGAGATAAGCCAGTTGCCCGGAGGTGAATTCCTTTCTTCCTCCCCCTTCGAGCTGACATCAAGGGCAAAGACAGTTCAAAGAGTGTGTATGCGGAGACAGTAAAAGTGTTACATTGTAGCGATAGAGGAAAAACAAAGAAGCAGCCTGCCGCGTTTCCCCCCTCCCCTCCAGGAGCATGGCAGAACCCAGGAGAATAGAAGAATAGAGTGAGAATTAGAATTAGGAAGAACCCCTGAAAAATGTGGGTTCTGACAGGTATAGGGTTTCCTGTCTGAGCAAGTGGCTTAACTAGAAGACCTCCAAGTCCCTTCCAACTCTGTCATTCTATTCTATTCTATTCTATTCTATTCTATTCTATTCTATTCTATTCCATTCCATTCCATTCCATTCCATTCCATTAAAAAATGGACAGAATAAACTCCAGGAATGCAATAGCAGTAGCAACAAAAGTCCAATTTACATCATCCAGTTTTAGGTAAACCTGCACAAAACCAGAAAAATTATGGGTCATCCCTCAAAGTAAACTGACTTCATGGGAACTGGCAGTTCAGGGGCTAATCATGGAGCGCATATGTAAGTTACTTAGTGGTTTTTTGCCCTTTCAGATGAAGCTGATTAATTGTCTGAGTTGTTCAGAATAAATGCTGTAATCAAGAATTTTATGAAAGTATTTTTCCACCTTTTGGATTATGGCCTAAATTAATGGTGTCACATATTTTTAATGTTTACAGCTATTTTACAAGTTAGAAATATACAGATGTGTAGAACTGTGAGTTACAAGCTGCTTTTTGTAAGCTGTCTGAAGAAACAAGACTTTGAAAACCACCAGTATATGGCTATTTCTCCATGACTATTAGCTAGGATGGAGAGAAATTAATAATAATTAAGAAGTGGTTTATACCTAGTTTAAATAAGCCTATACATCTATATAATCGTATAGATGCAATTACAAATTTATGTTTGCATACACCTCATGCAAGCTAGCTGAGTATTTGTTCCAGCATGATAATGAGACTTATTGCAAAAGTGGCCATAAAATGTAACCATTCTTCCCAAATGCCTGCTCTATATAGACTTTCATCAGAGTAATTTCAATTGTTTATTAATAGGACTCATGTAATTCACATGCCATGTCCTCTGTCTAATCCAGGCTGTCATTTGTAACACAGTGATCCTTTTCCTAATGTTTTGGGGTTTTAAAATGAATAATTTAAACAAAGTATTACCATAACTGTGCCCTCATTCTGCACAGATCCATTAAGAGTGGAGCTATGGCAGCACTTAGGACATTAGCTGGACCTATGGAATATGATTAAACAACTTTCAAAAGAAAAAACTTGAAAAAGCTAAAAATATGACAGAAAAATGTGTTTTTCAATACCAAGCACATGTTCTTTTCTTTTAAAAATCAGTACTTATTTGGCATTTCAATTTTTATAGAGCTCTATCATTTTTGCTGATGATATTGTAATCCTAAATACATTTATCTACAAATAAATCTCAGTTAAAATTTAAAACTGTTTTCCTTCTTTATTGTAGCAGTTACATAAAGACAGTTATGTACTTTATTTCTCCTACATCAATATTGACAGCTAAATTTCTTTTTACTCTCTAGTTTTACAGAATAGGGAATAATATTTTTTGGTTTCCTATCTTTTTATTTTTGAGCTTTTATTAGTACTTTGTTTGTATAACATTTGTAATTTTTATTTTACTTTTATTCTGTTTTTACTTGTGAATCGTAGACTAAATTTGCTACTTAACAGTACTGTTTACTAACTAAAATAAATGGTTTAAATAAGGTAAGATTTTCTTACAAAGCTGGCCATGATTTTCATTATCTAAATAGAAAGCTCTAGATGTGCATAGTCTGCGCTTTTAAAAAAATCTTCTGTTCATTTCAAATAGAATAGTAGAATTAGGATAGGAAAAGATGCAGCTGCCTTAGAGCGTGACAGAAAGGTGCTGTCTTTACACATGTCTCACTTTAAAGTACCTTTTTACACAGTCCTGAAGAAAACTCAAATAATGTAAGCAGAGATGTTTCACATAATATAAATTATTATATTTTATTATGTAAATATATAATTGTATGTTTCCTCAAATGCCAGCAACTGCTTTCATACTGTTTGGACAGACAACTCTTAGGTCTTTAAAAATTATTCAGGAGCCTATAATTTTATAATTTAGTTCCAAGACAGATGAATAAGTGAAACATGGGCTTCATAGCCAGCATGTGTTCTGATATTGATGACCAAGAGTTTTGGAGGTAGTTGTTTATAGAGCGTGTAACCGAAATAATGCCATATGAAATATGGTAGTTTTATTAGAAATATCACTCAAACACATAAATTAGGTACAAACATTAATTCCTATGAAGATAATACTCTCCTCTGAATACTGATTTTCTTCTAGTTAAATTTTTATCATGTTTATGATAGCTAATTAATATCTTAAAGACATTTCATGTATCTTTGTCTTTTCATTTTACCTTGGATGTTAATTGATATGATATTATGCATTTGTATATTAGATAAGTTAATGCATTGATTATAATTTACTTTAATTGTATTGCATTTTTCTGTTTCTGTTATAAATTAAGATTTATTTCATAAATATATAATATTAACCTGGTATCTTAGAAGTTATTTCATTTTTGAGGTTTAAAATGAGTATATAAATCTGTACCATAATATATAAAAACAAAGTCCTATTAATTAAAAATTAAGGTTTTTCCTACGTAGAAAATGGTAAAAAAAAATAGAAAAGCAAAAAAAAAGAAAGATAAAATTCAAGATATCTCTTTGTAAATTATGCCTAGAATAAGAATTACTAACAGCAGAAATCCCTTATGTCTTGTGGTTTTAGTAAAGTCCAGATAAGTCGTAGTTGCATATAACTTGTAATGTACAATATATTGATTCATTTTGTAAACAGGCTATGGATAATTGATTGAAAAAAATCCAAGTAACATAATATTATTAGCTTTGCTTCTTGCAAAATGTCATTCAGGACAATGAGTTGTTCATGACTGATTATATAACTTACTAAATTAAAGAATAAATTCAAAATCAGATTTAAGGACATGTTACAACTAAGCAAAATTCAAGTCAAGAAACACTGAGATGACATCAGGAAGTGATGATTTGGACTCTTTGCTGTTCAATTGTTCTAATATGTGAAATGCATCTAAACAAATTCAGAAACAGGAACCACTTTTTTGTGTATATCTGTAAGATTATTCCTTGGATTACATTTTTAAATGTGATGAATATGTGTTTCTTACTCTTTTTTGACCTATTTATCTTAAACAAATATTAATTTATTTTGTTTAAATATATATTTTACCTGAGAATCTATCCAGTGTTCAAATACTAAACTGCAAGACAGACTTAAGGATGAGAAAGTACTTGAAGTGCTACTATATGTATGATTAATACTATAATCTAATTATACAAACCACATTGAAATGTATTAATTTTTTTAAAAGGTTCATTAAGCTGAATTTAGATCAAATACACCACAACTCTCTTGCTTATGTTCAATGGTACTTTATAGAAGTGTTGTATTTAAAACAGCCACTTAAATAAATTGGATGATATTTAAGTATTGTATTAAGTAGAAAAAAATCTAATCCAAATAAACTAATTATAGGATGGATTAAATCCTTCCTTCCTTCCTTCCTTCCTTCCTGCCTGCCTGCCTGCCTGCCTGCCTGCCTATCTACCTACCTACCTACCTACTACCAGAATTTTTTTGTTTCTTTTCAGCCATTATAGATCTATATAAAACATAGAATGCTATATTTTATGACTTCCATACAATTATAGTTTTTACATAACTTACAAACCCATCTTTATATCTTTTCACTTTTTGTCTGTTTAGAACTCTGAAGGATACAATCTTCTGATGCGATTCTTTCTTTCCAAATTCATGCAAAGCAGCATTTCTAAAAGTTTGTTTTGTGCTTCTTCCAATTTTATATCTTTGTGATCTAATTCTGAGTCAGTCTAGCTGTTTTGATGTTAATGTGAAATCCTTATGTTCATGGTATATGTCTTTATCAATACTTTACTGATCATAAAGTTTCCTGCTTAGGTAACCAGATGGTTTTGCATTTGGTCTGAGAAAAATATAGCTTATTATTGTTGTTGTTTGGAATCATTGAACTCTAATTAGCTGTCAGTGTGAAAAGAGTTCAGAAAAATGAACGGCCTTTCAAATTTGTTTTGCAAAAGGTAGTGAATTATTTGGAGTAATTATATTCATTCATAAAATAATGATAAGTTATTAGCCAGGTGTACATTTTTGTGAATGAAAACAACTGAACACTTCATCTATACAATTTCAAATAATACATATTTAGAGAACTCATTGAATAATAGATTTAAGATAGGAATCTTGTTTGGACTAGTCTCAGTTGCATAGTCTGAAAATTACAAAAATAAGTTTGAAACAACCCAAAATAGGTCTGTAAAAACAGTGTGTTTATTAAATATTGCTAAAAGATAGCAAATGTCATCATAAAAGCATCTTTGTAGCAACTATAGGATAGTATTTAATGAATAATTTGTATCAAATTATTTATTTAATGCTGTTACAATGTTATTTTACTCATGCAATATTAACAAGTGGATGACAGCCTCCTTGAGCTATGAATGCTCTGGAATCAGAATTTGCTTCCTATGGGAAATGACATAAGCGTAAACAGTCAATTTCTTCCAAAACATTTCAGCCGATCATTGTTTCTGATGCTTTTCCCATGGAAGCAGTTTTTAACTCGTACTATGAATTAAGCAATCACAATATATTTGATAAACATTACTTTTATAGTAAATGCATTCTTAATGAAAATGAAAACTTAACACAGAATATTATACTGTTTCACTGATTTTACTAAAACTAGTAAATGAGTAACTTGAACACCATGGAGAATTTTATTTCTTTTTTATGTTTTCAGTTATATTTGGTGATTAAATAAATGTCTCCTTGGATTTTTTTAAAGACTTTTATCCTATGTTAAACTAAAATATATTGCCATTTAAATTTTCCTGTATCATAGTCCAATTCATCCAGTAATGAGTAACTCTTTTTATAAAGTGTTTAGGTTACAAGTTTTTCTGGCATGTTGAAAATTTTTGAATGTTGTATTTTATCTATAGTAATAATATATTATATTTAGGACTGTCAGGATTTGTGCTGAGGAGAATGGAACATTAAGTCCACCTCTGTTTCTCTCCTTATTTTTGATACAATTCATTATTTTCAATATATTGCTTCTGTGGTTGGTTGTATTTAAAGTTGTACAGGTACATCTTGCTTAATGGTCCTAATTAAGACTGGAATTTCCAAAGCTAAACAAAGTGCTTGTTAGCTGAAACATCACATGACCACACATCTGTCTCCAATTTGGATCTCCTACCCTTCTTCCCCATCTTTGACCCTTTGACCGCCCCACACTCTGCCACCACCAGTCTTGTTCTCATTCCTGCGCTCATCTGACCTTTGCCATCTTAATCCTGGTGTTGACCTTTTCCCTGGACAGGAAGAGCTAGGCAGTGGCAGCAGAGTGCAACTAAAAGGGAGATCAAGAAGGAGATAGGTAGCCATTGGAAAAGGCCAACCTCTGCTTCAGCCAGGCATAATTCAGCAGCAGCAGGAAGGAGATGGTGAAGGTCAGTAGTGGAGGGGGGTGCAGAGTGGCCAAAAGGACAGAGATGCTAAGAGATACAGATGGGGGAAATTGAAGTCCATCTGTAGTCATATATGTGGGTGGGCTTCCGTGGCCAAGTGGCTTCCGTAGTTACACCATTGTAACTTCAAATGGACACTGAACAAAGCTTGTTAAACAAAAACTACCTGTGATTGAAAAATTTTAACATATATAAACTTTGTCCAAGTAAGCCAAAGGTCCCCTGAGTCAATTGGCTTCATAAACAAATTCCACCTCTGTTCCAAGCCTTTATAAGGAATCCTCAAAATGGTAACGCATTCATACATTTCCTTAATTCTACTATGTTTTATCTTGGTTGAAGCTGAGCTTCTTATATAGTGGATTGTTGAACCTTCAATATTGTACTTGTGAATACAAAAGCAATAGTTGGAGGACTAGCAGAAGGAACTGAATATATAGTAAGACTGTTAGAAAATTTACAGTAGGTATGTGAGAAACACATTAAGCAAAAGTTCATTGTATGGCTCCTTCATATAGACCAGGAGAGGCTAACTTTTGTGTATAGTATAGATTCACATTCCAAGTGCCTGAGCCTCTGAGAAATTTTCTCATAGTTTTCCCTGCAGAGCCTGTCATTAGCAGTCAAGTAAGGACAATTTTACCATTCTTTCCTGCTGCTCTATTTTTTTCTATGCCAGCACATATATTTGTTATTCTTTATATTCCCTTTGAAGTTGGGAATCCAAAGGGAATCTAAAACCGAGCAGATGTTTCTAGTGCTAAAGATGCAGAAATTTTAGTTTAACTGAAATACAAGGTTGTACAAATGCCATTGTAGCTAAAATTCCACTTGCTAAATGTATTTATTATTTATTTTTTACTTGCACTTGCCATCCAGAAGTGGTGATACCTCATGTCATTAGCTCAGGAAGGAAAATGGATGGGTTTATCCAAGTAAATAGCATTTCAACAGCTGTCTCTGGTGAATTCCCAAATGGATTTTTTGTTCCACTGCACTGCATATTTCCCACCCATCCTTTCATTTCTAGCTAGGAAAAATCATTTCTGAATCACATTGATCTTGGAGAACGGCTATATTGATGTATCCATTTGGCTGGTCAACATATAATGAGCATATAATGAAGGAATATTAAAAGGCAGAATATTAATAACATTTAATTCCCTTTCCCATGTATTTTATGTAAGAGGGTATACTAACTGATGTAATTTATCTCTAAATTTCTATATCTTTCTTCAACCATCAAAACAGCTTATTGTGATGAATGAGTACAAAATGTAAACTAAAACAACATTAATACAATTGAATTTGGATTATACATTGGAGTAAATTAACAGTTAAACAGGTGGTTGACAAGATGTGATTTTGTCAACTTCCTACATATTAACAAAGTGGATAGCAAATACATCTTTCTTATTCAGGGAAAGAAGACTTTTTTCCTGCATGTCAGAAGATTGAGTTTTGGGATCTTCCAAAGAGCTTCAAAAATAAAGTATGGAAATTCTCTTGAAATAAACATAGGCAAGCTGTACATAAAATTTATGTTTTGAAACCACATAATTCTGGTCCTATACCATACCCAACTCATTCCAATCTTTGGAGAATTTTTTTTCAAAGTAATGTAGTATACATTTTTCATTTACTGATACATTTTGGTGTTTTAAGATGCACTCCAAAACTCTCACACATAATTCATCTTTGTATATAGATGACATGTTCTAATATTTTCACTTTCATTTGATTTCTTTGAGGTCTCAGATGCCTAAGTCTTTATCAGAGACATCAACAGACCTTTGTATATACTTTACATTTTTAAAAGTATATGTGGGATTACTGGTTTTTCACAAATGACTTTGTATATCCTGGGTTGAAAATAATAGTAGTAGTAATGTTGTTTTTCAGCCATCTGTAACTAGGCCAGCCCAGAATAATAAGTTCCATTGTAAAAAAAATGCCTGACTCCCTATAATCTAATTTAAGATTACAATTAATGTAAAAAATTTAGATTCATATCCATTTTTTTTACAAGATACATAATACTCCCACTTCCCATTATCCCCACAAAAACAATGTTGGGAGGTGATTTGGGCCAAGAAAGAATGACTCGCCCAAGCATTTAGTCAATTTCCTCATCTAAAGGAGGACCACATCTCATGGGCTCTCAGTTTCAAGTTAGCACTTTAATCATTACTTCAAATTCTTAAAATTTGATATTCATTTCAAAGAACTTTAGTAACCAGAATGACTTTTAAAACAATCATAAAAACAAATCATAAGATCCTTCACCTGGATAACAGCACGTATCTGCATAAAGAATGAAAGCAGCCTCATGAAAGAGAAATTTCTTAGCACCTTTGAATATTTTAATAAATCAGATTCCAGGCAGAATTCCAAGTTGATTCCAGAGAAGTGATTTTAGATAGAAAAATTCCCTTAACCATGCCATGTCTAATTTAGTACTAGAGATATCAAACATTCTTGCCTAGATGAATGGACCATTGTCATTTTCAACATCTCATTGAATCTTTCCAGAAAGAAAGACATTTGAATGGACTACATAGTAGTTGGCAGTATTCTATTATTCCAATATTTTATCATTCTGTTTTTCTCTGTGTTGAATTTTTTAGCTCATATTTTTCATGTTTGTAGTCACTTTTGCTAGGGGGTGGCTATATAAATCAAACCAATCTATCAGGATATTTTCCATATTTATTAAAAAGTAAATACACAAGTAATTGGATAGAAGAATGGAATATATATTGCATGTATCATTTTCATTTTTTTCATTGAATATTTCAACAAATAATAGCATCTGAAAAAATCAGCGATAAACAACTGAACAGATTTTATTCTAAAATGAAAATGTTCTGTATGATTATAGGATGTCCAGTTCTTCACTGAAGAAAAGGGAACAATTCAATCAAAATATTTCCCAGATAATTATTTTTCTTCATTTTAATGTATTTGAGATATGCTATTTACTTTGCTATTATTATAACTTGTAATAGGGCTGTTTCTTTATTAAAGCAAGGATTTCTTTTTATTGCTTTTGTTACTGATGATGGTTAGCTTAATTATATAAGGCTCAGAATTGGGGGCTTAAAATATCCCAGGTTTTTTTCTTCTATTCAACAATTGTAGAAAATTTATTAACTGACAATAATCAGTAATTAATATCCTGCCAAGAAGAGATTTGTGCGACCCTATTACCAGAACACAAAGTCAGATCATTCTGGATTTTAACAATCTAATTGCTTTTAATGTGTATTTCTTTAAAAATCATGCACCACCTTTATGCCTTAATTTTAATGGACTTTCCATTAAAATGAAACAGAAGAAAAGAATGTTAAGTTTTAATAAACAATGTACCCATATCTTTTTTAAAAAATTAAAGAAGGTAAACAATTCCTCATTCCAGAAGGCAAGCTCTTTTATAGAGGAGGTAGACTTCTGGGGTTCTGCTAGATGGCGTTGTTTAATTGAAGAAAACTGGAGGGGAACCAATCTTGCCAGGTGGATACTACGGGAGATAAGAGGTCTCTCAAGTAATCAGACCATATACCATGTAGAGCTTTATAGGTAGCAACTTGAATTGCAATTAGAAGCAAAATTAGAACCCATGCAGCTTGTAAAGCCACACCACTGCATTCTGTAGCCTTTTAAGCTTCTGAATGCTGCCATATGGAAGTAATCAAGTTGTGAGGTAACCAGGGCAGGATCCCCTGATCTAGGAATTGGTGCAACTTGCAGACCAGATGAAGCAGTGCAGAGACCATCCATGGAGAAGGAAGAGCTGTGAATCCCCAAATTATCCACTAACTTTGAATGAAACTACCACCGTATCCAAAGTCAGTAATGGACTATCACCAGATGGGGTAGTCCAGATAACCACAGGAACTCAGCTTTGGTAGGATTGAATCAGATATAATTTCTCCACATCCAAATGCACACATCCTTCTGGTACTGGGACAGAACCTTTGCAACCTCAGTTGACTGATCTGGACTCAGAAGGTATAATTAGGTATCATAAATATACTGACCCCCAAAACAGCAAATGACCTCACTTGGTGATTTCTTGTATATGTTGAAAAGAAGGGGGGAAAGAATAGAACCCTGTGAGCACCCGCAAAGGAGGGACCTGGGGAATGATCAACTGAAACTGGTCCTGCAATAGGAAGAGAACCACCATAAAATGGTGCCCCTAACCCCCAACCATGGTCGACCATATTGATAGCTGCCAAGATGCCACTACCATCTCGGCTTCACCACAGATCATCAACAAGCGCGACCAAGTCCACCTTACTACAAGTAGTCCTTGACTTCTGATCACAGTAGGGCCCTGGAATTTTCTTTGTAAGTTTTTGGGGTTATTAAAATTAAGTTTGTCTGAACACTTTCACATTTTTTTCCAAATTAGGAAGTTTAAGTATTAATTTTTCCAATTCAGAATTTCTGTGTGTAAATACAATTCAAAACATTTTAAACAAATAAAAAATAATTTGAAATAAAAAAAATAAACATATTTTCAAATATATTTTACACCGCTAAAAATTAGAATTATTATTTCAGTTGAGCTCCAGATCATTAATAAATCACTCTGGCAATTAAAAGAGTGGTAAAAATTAACATTATTATTGCTTGGTATATAGTAGCAGCAGTAAAAATGTAACTACTTCTCTGATTCTTGTATTTTTTCCATATATTCTCTCTCTCTGTGTGTGTGGGTAGTAAATATATCTAGTGTCAAAAATCAAGAATAAATGCAAAAGATTCTTTATAAAAAATATGAGTGAAAGATGTTTTAGAATTCCAAACTATAATTATAATCTTATTATAATGTTAATGACATTGATAATGTTTTTCCATGATAAACTCAGAATTAATTAAGGCTGTTTTTTAATAATTTGTTTTATCTGTTTATTGCTTCATTTTAATCGTTATACCCGCCCAGTTTCACTTTGTGTGAGATGCTTGGCCATATAAATTAATACATATATATGTAAGTACCTTGGCTAAAGATGGAATGGCTACATAGGATTTCAGTAAAAATTAGGGCATGTCCCTTTACCAAAAAGTATCTATCAAGAACTAGAATTTTATTCAAAATCCATTTCTTCTGAACAGGTTCAAAATTGAAAAAATGGGTCTCTAAATTAATTCCACACTGATTACCCCTTCAATGTTTTATATTTCATCACACAGTTTAAGATGAAGATAACATTAAACAGTATCAAGTATCAAGGTTGGGAAAGGAATATAAGCTGATACCTCTCAGCTTGGAATGTGCTTCTGTCTGTTTATCTGTCCTCTCCTCCTCACCCAAAAGTTAACCCTATCTTCATTTTGCTTAATAAAAATATCACTTTACTACACTACATTTTTTTATTTTCATGGCCCTTGTTGCTATTGTTTCTTATTTCTTAAAAATAACATTCATTAAAGTGCCACAAGGCTGTGGCTTTTGTTAATACTGTTATTTAATTTTTAGTCTTTTAGTTTTTGTATTCAAGTATAGGCAGGTCTATAACACCTGAAATCAAAAGCAAGATTCTAGCAGCTACATTCTTTCATTTGGTGGCAGCTATTTTTCATCCCTAAATTTAATGGATAGTGATTGCAACAAAACTGGACTTCTCATTTATTAGTTCATATAAAGTGTGCAGTATTTGTAATATTGTTTTCCAGCTACCTAAAGATTTTAGAAATTGAAAGAGAGAGAGCTTTTTTTTAACAGTACAGAATATCAAAATTGAAGAAGTTTGATTTAAGTTCACATACTGAACTTTCTAATTGTATGAAAATCATTTTTTGTGAATTATAGTAGGTCTAAAGGTTTCAGCTGCTTCATGCTTCCTAAAGTGAGCATTTAATGCATATTACATTTATGGTGTAAGTATTAGAATAGATTGAAGGATTATTTTTCTGGGCATTTTTTTTTATTTCTCAGAATAATAAAATGTTTGATTCAGATGAAAAGCTAAGGAAGATAATTGTTTCCAATGTGATGAATCTTATTTCTTATGTGACAATCTGAACTGAGAAATAATAGAATTATTAAAACCTAGATCTATCATGAGTGAGAAAAGGAGAAGATATATGATTCCATGGCAAAGTAATTATTTTTCACATTACAATTGTGATAATTTATATCACAGGTGGTCCTTGAATAAACACCCGTAACTGAACCTGGTATTACAATCATAATTTGTGCCGGTCATTAAGCGGGTCATTGTACAACATTTTTTGTGGCAATTGTTAAGTGAATACAGTAGTGGTGGTCATTAAGTGAACCCATTGTAAACACAGGTTTCAGCAAAAAATTATGTAAATACAGGACACTGAAAATGGCCATAGGTGCAGGCTGGTTGCAAAGTGCCCAAAATGCACTCATGTGACTGCAAGGAGGGGTAGACCAGCAGAGCTTTGAATCGAGATCATGAGTACCTTTTCGGGGTCCCTCATGACTTTGAATGGTTGCTAAGCAATTGGTCATTAGGCTAGAAATACCTGTATAAAATTTATTTTAAAAAACTGCTAAGAAAGGCTGATCTGTAAGTTCTTTGTTTTGGCACTGGACTACTATTGCACTGCATTATGCTAATATAGTTGAGATGTAGAAATGAGCTTAAATTTACAATAACAGTAATAACATATTTCCATCTTTTTCTATTTCTTTCTCTGTCTCTCTCTGTAGTGTTTTCTCTCTCTCTCTCTCTCTCTCTCTCTCTCTCTCTCTCTCTCTCTCTCTCTCT